>NC_056731.1:1901856118-1901986118 GCF_019279795.1 Protopterus annectens | reverse complement strand
CTTTAGCTATAGATAAAATATAGGAAAGATTAGTTTAGATGTTTTCTGTATCTATTTCAGACTGTCCTGCAATGTTGTTTTAAAATATTTCTTGTGATTTTGAACTCTAAAGTAACTTTGTTTGTTTTATGAGTGTTGTCTTGTTCTTTTATTATTTATTATTAAATATATTTAAACCGATCTTTGTGGCTATTTGTGAGACATATTTAAGCTCTTAGCGTACTTCCATATGCATGTATTTGGTGACACTGTACAGGCCACTCATAAATAGCCTTGCAAGTCTTGCTCAAAACTACCATTTTGGTACTAGTAACATTACACAGGATTGGACACCCTTTGTAATGGCCTTAGAGTAGCTGATAAAGAGTGGTTGGTGACAATGATAACTACCTTATAGTCTGGGCAGAAGGGGGCACAGGTAGTAAACCTGTGCCAGCCTTTCCCAGGTGTGTGTGTGTGTTTGTATATAAATCAAATCTCAAAGCGTGTGTGTGTGTGTGTGTGTCAGTCACATGGGCAGGAACATGAAGCACTGGTTGGACAGAGAGGATGCTGGAGGTTTTGGCTTGACCACTCAGTTGAGATCTCAACCCTATAGCTGTGCCACTGGGGAGTCTTATTGGAAAGCTGGAGAAAAAGGGAGAAACCAGCCCCAGATTGGATGTGGTCTCTGTGTGCTCTTAAGGGAACTTGTACTTTACTGTGTATGTACTTGTCATCCTCCCATTGTGTACGCCCCTCACTGCTGCCAGTGGTAAGGATTGAGGCTCTTTGATTACTGGGCCAGTGCAGGGGCATCACATATTAATTGGTTGGCAATGGTGAGATAGGCATATCACATATTAATTGGCTTGTAGTGCTGTCGATATTGAATTCCTGTAGCCTGTGTACAGTGGTCACTGAAGGTGTTTGTAGTCTCAATCAGCCATACAGTGAACATTCAGAGTTCATATCACAATTGTTTTATTTTATTTTACTTTTTGTTAGCTTAGTTAATCAGGGAGAGCAGGCAAGCATATCAGTAGAGGAGTATGGCAAGCTGACAAGGAGCCAGTTGGCTGAGATGTGCCAGGCTAAATGACTGGTGCATGCCAACCTGACTAAAGCAGATAGGATTGCAGCTTTAGTCACAGCTGCATCTCAGAATAATAACCAGGAGGACAATCAGACTGGCCTTGGAGATATATAACTCTCAAAAAATGGACAGTTCAGCCTTTCCACAGAGGACTTAAACATTCATCTGGAGTTAAAGAGACTTGAGATGGAGGCCAAGCATTTGGAAATAGAAGCAGCAGAGAGACTGAGATGTCTAGAGATGGAGGAAAATGAGAAACTGCAACTTCTGAAGGCTGAAGAAAATGAGAAACTGCAACACCTGTGTGAAGACTGGTAGAGAAGGGTGAAGACTGCTAGCCTAGCCAGATAGAATTGTGCAGATAATTCTATCATTTGTAAATACTGTGAAATGTTGAAATGCAGGCTTGCCTCTTAAATGAAAGAATATGTTGTGAAGTATTGGACTTGAAACAATGTGGCAACATTGCCCTCTGCTGTGAAGAAAGCTAAGTCAAGCATTTCTTGTTGGTCCTTTGAAATTAAAATTGCTTTATGTCTGTTCCTTTGAAGCTGGAATTTGGAGTCGATGAGTCTGGAGTAAGCATCCTGCCTATTGTTTTAACTTAAGGAATAATTACTAGAATGTACATGTGGAATGTCCTTTATTGCTCTCAGTGTAAAAGAATGTAAATGCAGTTTGTGTAGCCTGGGAACTCCAGGAAAGTGTAAAAGAGATTATGTAATGTTTATCAGAACTGCAATAGCAATTTAAATAGTGAGAACCAGAGATTATGAAGCATTTTTGTCTGACTATCCAGCTCAGCACTCTGCCTGTTGCTCTATGTAAGTAAGTTATTTTAGAAGTGTGTTTTCTTGTAGCAATAGCTAGGAATTAGAAAGTTTAGACTAAGGGCCGGATTCACAATGGCTTGCACGGAGTCTACGAGTAGAGTAAGACTCCATGCAGCCATCATGTCCAACGAGCGATCCACAAACAGCCTGTAGGGGCGTGTAAGAGAGGTCCTAACACGTCTCCTACACGGAGAGGGCTGGGATATGCAAATCACCTCACTTGCAGCCGAAAGGCATGCAAATGAGGTAAATTTGCGATCCAGGAAGGAGAAACCTGTCCGAGTAGGAGACGTGTTAGCTGCAGAAATGTACTCAGTTGACAACTGAGTACCGTTCTGCAAATAGCACAATGGAGCCTTGTCAGCTCCAAATAAAGGTTGCATATGGTTGAGGAAGCATGCCAATGGCCAAATATATGGCCATTGGAAAGTTTCCTTGATGCAAAATTAAAATAAAAACATTTTTGTTTCGCCGATTTCCCATGTTTAAGTGTAGCGCAGCATCGCGCAAATGGGGTGTGCTAAAAAAATCATAAAATAAGGCAATAAGAGCCACAAATAGGGAATTTATGACAATCGTCAAATTACAATGTAAGGGAATAGCAGGCTGAAGACAACATGGCCACCGAGTAGGGGTTGCTAAGGGAAGAAGCCCAGTCTAAGACATGTAACCAAGCATTAGTAGGCAATCCTATGTAAATGAGTGTTAGGATAGTGAATCGCACTTTTACATAGCAAATGAGCACTGTCAGTGGAGTGTAGGAGTAGGATATGGGGAGGAACAGAGTAGCAGATAGGTGATATCACCAGGGGGGTATGTATGAAAGTAGTGAAGCTCATTGGAGGACAGTGGCATGTGTTAGGTGTCAGTTAGACATCATGGAAAGAGGTGTGTCAACAGGTAGGCCAGGGAAATCCAAAAAATGGAAGGTGTATACTGTGGATAACACCAAAGTTTCTTGCTGAGCGGGCATGTGCGTGTGGGCGCGCATGTAAACCCGAGTAAGACAAAGTGCGTGCGTGGAAGCATGAGTGCGCGCATTTAAGCCGGAGTAAGCATGTATAAGACTGTGTAAAGACCTGTAAGCCGGTTTGCACTGGTGTGCCCACGTTTTAACCCGAATAAGCAAGTTTTAGTCTGTCTAAGCATGTGTGCATGCGTGTGAGCTGCTGTGAGCGTGTTTGCGCTTGTATGCACGTCGCTCCACCTGAGGAAACAGAAGGAAAAAGGAAGTACAACACATGCAGGAAGCTACCAGGTAATACAAGTAGAGCTAGCAGGTGAAAACAACTGAAATCAGGCAATTACACAGGCAGAACACTAGCCCAGCCCAGCACTTAAAACTCTGTAAACAACAGTGCAGTTTGTTTCTCTCAAGAGACACTGCAACACTGGAGTAAGCTACTAGAAGTGAAAACTGAAAAAGCTTCACTCAGACAAAAAATGCTAGGGGCTGCAATTGCTGTTATAAGGCGACATATACAATATGCTGAGGGTGGTGACAATGCAAATGCTGCCGGACAACCCACAGTGAGGAGACGGAGAAGAGTGTACAGGCCCAGGGTCACCTACCAGGGGTTACATGAGCTGGAGATAGTGGAGCGCTATAGAGTGGACAGAGACCTCCTGCAGCAAATTGTTGAGCTGTGCAGGCCACACCTCACACACAAAACCAACAGAGGGGAACCCATCCCAGTGGAAACCAAGGTATGTGTTGGCCTAAGAATACTAGCAACAGGTACCTTTCAGAGACCAACTGGTGATATGATGGGGATATCACAGGCATCAGCATCCAGGGTACTGCACCAGTTCCTGGATGCCATGTCAGCACATGTCGGTGATCATGTATATTTCCCCAATTCCCGTGAGGTATTGGCCAGCAATATGCGTCTCTTCCAGCAAATAGCAGAATACCCTGAGGTAGTGGGTGCAATAGACTGCACGCATATACGCATCAAAGCACCAGCCAGTGAGTGGGGTAGGGCCTACATTAACCACAAGGGCTTCCCCTCTATCAACTGCCAGGTCGTGTGTGATGCCCAGGGCATAATAATGAATGTATGTGCTGGCTGCCCTGGAAGCTACCATGATTCCCATATCTGGCATCTGACGCAGCTGTACTAGACATTTGCCAATGGGGACATCCCACATGGTCACTTAGTGGGGGATGCTGGCTATGCACTGGAGCCGTGGCTGATGATACCCATCAGAAATGCACACACACCTGAACAAGAACGCCATAATGAGGCACACGCACAAACACGAAATGTAATCGAGCGTGTGTTTGGGTTGCTCAAGTCACAGTTCCGGTGCCTAGACACATCTGGTGGAGCCTTGCAATACTCACCAACTACATGTACCCAAATTGTCATGGTATATGCTATGCTACATACTATGATCCTGCAAAAACAGCAGCAGCAGGACCAGCATAGGCCTGGGCCAAACAGCCCCCCACCAGTGCAAAGACCATCACAGGCAAAGCGTGACTCAGAGGAGGAACAACCTGAGCCTGCCCCAGTAACCAGAAGGAGGCGTGCCCAGTATACCTTGGCCTTGGCAAAGAGGCAATGCATAGCACATACACTGGCTCAGTAGGAACCCTGGAAATGATACCTCTCTCTGACTCACACATATAGTAAAAGGGATGCCTAAGTTGACACAACCTGCTTCCAAACATGTACAGGGAGTGTAGTATGTGCATCCAACATAGGCAGCCCTGCAGCACCACCTGAGGCATGATTGCCATGTGTTAAGCAATGTAACACCATGTAGTATATGCAAACTTGATGACCCTGAGTAACATCCTACCCTCACCAAGCATGATGCCAATATGAAGACAAGATGATCAATTACAACAATTGGCTTAAGTATTGTTGTTAGTCAAAGGGGATCCAATGCCTGTCAACCTGGGATGACATGCTCAACAAGACACGATGCTCTGCTAGGGATAGCTTGCACCTATCATCCCTGGCCTTTTGGATACTGGCAAAGGCTGTTGTCACCCCCATAGTGCCTTGAATAGGTAAGGCTCAAAACACAAACCCACCTCCATAGGTATCACAAGGGATAAGAAACTAGAAGTAATGCTACCCAATGCCAGAAGTCTAAACTGCAAGATGCATGCAGTCCAAACTCTCCTCAGCATGGAGAATGTTGATATCTGTGCAGTAACTGAAACCTGGTTCAAGACTCCCAAGAGCACCCTAGCACTACCAGGTTACACCTCATACCATGCTTTATAGCCCCAAAACATGGAACTAACTACAAAAGGAGGGTGAGTATCAATAATTGTCAAGGATACCCACGCCCCCAGGTTGGTGCCGCAGCATGAAGCAGCACAGACTATCCATGTGCAAGTAACAGTGGCTAAAACTGCCTCCCAGTTCGTAGCCTGCTACAGACCACCCTCCTAAACCCAGGAACCCCACTTGGCCTACTTGAGAACACATGAAAATATGAAGGTCTCTCCAAACAACATTATATTGGGTGACTGCAACTACCCAAACATAGACTGGGAGCATTACTCTAGCTCCAACACCCTAGGCCAAAGGTTCCTAGAATTCATAAACCAAAATGCTATGGAACAACTTGTTACCACTCCCACAAGAGGGGTAAACATACTGGACCTGATATTCACCAACATGGGGACTCTATGCCCAAGACCAGAAGTGTATCAGACCATAGAGTAATCTCACTGGATATTCACATCCAGACACCAGTCCCTGGCCAGAAAACCACAGTGAAAAACATGTGTAAAGCAAATTTTGCACTCCTCCAAACTGAGGTGGAATCCATTAAAGCCCTTGTGCCTGTGGAAAATATGGCCCAGACCTCAGAACCCTTTATAAATGCATTCTATGAACACCTTCAGGAATGCATGGATTATGCAATCCGAAACAAAACCAAGACCCAATCCTCCAAAGGCAGGCATCCTGTCTGGTGGACCCCAGCCATTAACAAACCATGCAAGAGAAGGAGGAAGCTACTACATGATAGAGCAAAACCCAAAAAGGGAAGGCATCTCTGATCAGTATTATGACAAAAAACTATGGCCACACATAAAATCCTCTAAGGCCAGCTACGAGATCAAAATTGTACAGGACACTAAGGATAATCACAAGGCTTTCATTACTGATGGTAGGAACCTGGGTGGGAATTCGCAGATATGCTCAGAATCAGTCCAAAATGACAAACAATACACCAAACCCACAGACATTGCCAACATCCGACCTGACAGGTTCAATGCAACCCCCCCCCACCAAAAGGCCAAATATCTATCCCAGCAGAGTGCTGGACCCCTGACATCGCAGATGCTCAGGTAACAGCCAGCATCTCCAAAGCAAAACACACAGCATCAATGGGACCAGATGGTGTCCCGGGCTGTGTCCAACATGAACTCCAAGAAGAATTGAACACCAAATAAAACTACTGCTCAATCTCAGCCTTACCACAGGATATGTACCCAAAGAGCAGTGTACAGCAACAGCGGTCCCTCTCCACAAAGGTGGTGCCTGAATGGATACTGCAAACTATCACCCCAGAATCTTCCTGACTAGCTTGGTCTGCAAAGCTATGGAAAAGATCATCATAGACCTCAGAAATAAAGATATTGGGGACCTACAGACACTGGACCCTACCCAGTGTGGCTTTCTTAAGGCAGATCCTGCCCCTTAAACCTGGTTGAGTCATTTGAAACAGTCACCAAGGCCATTGATGAGGGGAAGGTGGTCCACACAGCCTACCTGGACCTTGCAAAAGCCTTCCATACAATACCCCACTTGGTCATTATAGATAAGCTCACCAGCTTAAATATAAACCCCTATGTCACTAGATGGGTTGCAAACCGGCTCAAGGACAGAACCGACATGTTCAGAAATGCTGGAGACATGTCAGACTCCAAACCAGCTACAACTGGCATCCCACAAGGCTCGGTCCTGGGACCTCCCTTGTTTGGTATATATTTCTCGGAGGTACAGGCCAACATGGAAGGACTGTGCCTGAACAAGTTTGCAGATGACTACAAACTGGGCCACATATCTGACCCTCCAGCTGACACAAGCATCCTACAAGAGCCATGTCATCAAGCTAAACGCAAAAAAGTGTATAGTCATCCCCTTTGGCAAAAAGTAAGTGCCCACCAATTACCACATAGGTGGTAACCCATTAAGTACAGAAGAAGTAATAAGAGACCTGGGGACACAAGTTGACAGAAATTTCACATTTGACAACCACATGGCCATAGTGGTCAGAAAAACATTTCATATACCCACCTAATCATGAAGGTATTCACATCTAGATCAGGGGAGGTCAATGTGCCTCTTCAGTCATCCTTCATCAGGCTCACAATTGAGTACAATGCCCCTTGTGGGATGTACCTTAGCAGACACCTCCAGCAACCGGAAAGACCCCAAAAGTACCTCACCGGGAGGATCAAAGGGCTCTAACAGATGCCATGTGCTGCCTGATTAAACAAACTGCAGCTCCACACAGTGGCATACTGCCTACCCAGAGGCGATCTGTGCCTGATGTATAAAGCCATGTCCAACCTGGAATCAATGCACATGCTGCACCTTGTAAAATCTGAATCCCATTGAGCTATGCACATGAGAGACCTGAACCTCAGCACTGAAATAAATAGGACATGCTGGAGTGATAGATCCATAACCCAGAAGTTCCCTCCACTCTTGAGTAAACTCCCAGTCCAGGTTAGCCAGAGAGTCCCTCATTGAATCTCTGCAAGAGGAATCTTGATGAGTGGATGGGAGATTGTATGTTTACTCTGGGTATCACTTTTATGTCGCAGTTAGACAGAGGCACAGTATACTAACCTTGAAAAATGTCATGGCAAACTCCAGTTAAAATGTGTGTTGAAGGACAAACACACTCTGACTAGGATTAGAAATTCCCTAGGGCACATAGCCTAGTGTTTGTCAATGTCCACCCAAGTTGCGGAATACACTAGTAATGTTGGACAAGCCTGGTTTAAGTAGGCCATAGCTGAACAAAATGCAACATGGTCATATTTGCCCAACTGGCCCTTAACCAGTCTGGTGTGCTCAGTGGGAATATTTAAAGCAGTGATGGGATTCAAACCCAGGATACTGTGCACCAGAGTGAAAGGACTGAACCACTACACTATGACAATATTACATTGTTGGGTCAGTATGAAAGAATGTTGACAAGTGTATGCAAACTATCCGATGGAAACCCTGCAGGCACAGCATAATCCCTGTTGGGTTCAGACACAAAGCAGTTGAGCAGTAAGAACACAACATGACTTCCAACGCACACACTATAAATGTCAAATATTGTTCAAGTTCACACACAACCACAAATGTAGTGGACCTCAGATCTCAACATATGGAAAGTTCACACTGGGCATGCTCACACACTTTGATAAATGAGACATATGTCATGCAACAAACCACGGAAAGCCTGAACTGGGCATTTTCACACACTTAGGCCATGTCTCAGTATAGCAGTCGGCCACACATATCTGGCATATGTATATTTTAAGCCAGGAACCTCCCACAATACAGCAATCTGCCCAGTGCACACAGTTAAATGACAGCAGAGACATAAGTAATATACTGGAACCCTGTCATGATCAAACATATTCCACAGATACACAAGTTGTTCATAGAAACAGGGAAAGCTATGGCAATAAAGACCTGCAAACAGTTTATCAGCAACAAATATTGTGCATCCCAAACATAAACATATGGGTGCAGAGGTCGATACTAGGCTGTTTGCCCTAGGGAATACATAAGCCTAGCCAGAGTGTATTTGGCGCCTGCCTCCTCAGTACAGTAGCCTACTGTGCCTCTGTAAAGTATGTCACAGAAGGCACCGTTTAAGGCTAGTTTGCTGTGCCTCCGTCAAGCAGGGACACAGTGGAGATCTCAGGGGTTGAATTTGCAATGTCACATCCATGTGGCTGGAGTTTGCTGGAAGAGGGTTGGTGAGGGGCTATGTCTAACATTAATTGGGATTCAATTCCACACTGAGGGGAGACTTATCTGTAGTGTCTGGGCAATTTCACTGTCAAAACTTGCAAGTGACGATTTTGAGGGATTGAAGTGTCTTGCCAATACTGTTTAGAGATGTCCTCCCTCTGTGGGATATTGCTCTGTTATGTATTAGCTCCCTCCTTCTGTTGTACAGCTTATATATGGCTGGTGTCAACCAGACAGGTCTCCTGTTGTGGAGGAGTCTTGGTTTTATTTGAGATAGCATGATCAATGCAAACCTGCAGGTGCTCATAGAATGCACTTGTAAAGGATCCTGCAGATTGGGCTGTATAATCCCACAGCACGGGGACTTTGAAGTATTCCACCCCAGTCTTCACAAGTGCAAAGTCTGCTTTTGAGAAATACATTGTTTGCAGTTATTTCCTTGCCTGGGGGTGGAGATGGGATATGGATGTCCAGGGAAAGTTGGTTATGGTCAGATCTTAACAATGGTGGTCTACCTCTGGTGTGGAACATAGAGTTCCCATGTTGTTGATGATCAGGTCCAATATGTATTCCCCTTTGTGGCTGTGGTGACTGTTTCTGCCATAGCACATGGATTCACAAATTGTAGTGGCTGTAGGATGATGTTGTTGAGGCCTGAGTAGTTCCCCCAGTCAATATTCCTGTACCTGAAGTTAACCACTGTAATGGCGTATGTGAACACCTTCATATCCTACACTGTTCCCAGGGAAGCCAAGTGTGGTTCCTGGATATGGGGGGGGGGGGTCTGAACTACACACCAAACCAAAAGGCACTTCTGCACAATGGTAGTTGTATATGTATGGCCTGTCATGCTTAGTGCAGTGGTAACAACCCAGAGGTGTGTGTATCTGTGATGTATATGGATACACCCCCTAGTTGTGTTGTGTGTTACAAGTCCTGTGGTCATGAAGCATGGTATAACACATAACCTGGCAGTGCCAATGTGCATATGTGACCCTGAACTAGGCGTCTGTTAATGCATATATATTGTTATCCCCCATACTGAGGGATAGGAATAGATGTACATACCTCTTTGTAAAAACTTATGTCAGCACCCTATAAATACAGCAGGAGAAGGGAAACCACTCAGTAATGCGAATAGCGCACTGCGCTAATGCGTGTCTCTCTCAAGTGTCATAACATAGTTAGGTAGGGGTTTGAATCCTGCAAATGGTCTGTGGGTGGGGGCAGAAGGTGTTCATGTTGGCAATTCTCTTTGAAAGAAATGGGCTTTTGACAACTGGAATAACACACTACATGATGTTCATTCCTCTTTGTAAAGACTGATGATGTCAGCACCCTATAAATACAGCAGGAGAAAGGAAGCCACCCAGTAATGCGAATAGCGTGCTGTGCTAATGGGTCTCTTTCAAGTGTCATAATATAGTTAGGTAGGTGTTTGAATCCTGCAAATTCTCAGTATGCAGGGGGTATGCATGTGTGCAATTCTCTTTGAAGGAAATGGCCCTTTTGACAACTGGAATAACACACTACATGATGTTTATTCCTCTTTGCAAAGACTGATGATGTCAACACCCTATAAATACAGCAGGAGAAAAAAAAACACCCAGTAATGTGAATAGCGTGCTGTGCTAATGCGTCTCTTTCAAGTGTCATAATGTAGTTAGGTAGGGGTTTGAATCCTGCAAATGCTCAGTGTATGGGGGGGGGAGGCAGTAGGTGTGTAATTCTGTTTGAAGGAAATGGCCCTTTTGACAACTGGAATAACACACTACATGATGTTCATTCCTCTTTGTAAAGACTGATGATGTCAGCACCCTATAAATACAGCAGGAGAAGGGAAACCACCCAGTAATGCTAATAGCACGCTGCGCTAATGCATCTCTCTCAAGTATCATAACATAATTCGATAGGGGTTTGAATCCTACAAATGCCATTTGTGTGTTTGCCAATGTGTGGTGGTTTTGCTTTTATTATTGTATGACATATAATTATAACAGTAATTTCAATGCACACATCAGGTATGTGTGTGCCACATGCAGATATGTACCTGTGACCTTCAATAGTTCCTATGTGTGAAGCCTGCCTCATATGAATACAGTTGTTACCTTTGCCAGCATGTACTGCAGATTCCCAGACCGTACGCCATACATGTATGTTGTTGACAATGCAGGCTACTGCAGTGATCTGTGTCCTAGGCCAACTGGGTGACACACACTCATGAAAGCTGTGATATATTAATGTGAGTGAGGGTTCATGTCTGGAATATATGTCACACATGTTATAACACAGCAAAGTCTGTGAGTAATGGACATCCAGTGTAGGTGTATGGCAACTGTTGCTGATATGCATAAAGAGACCTTATTGCTTAGGCAATACACCAAGGGACTGCACAATACCTTTGGAAATGTGAATATCACAGGATAGATAAGAAAAAACTTGTCCATATGTACACACCAGTACCCGTTCTACATGATGGGTGCTGCCACCTACATGGTACTGTTGGAATACTATGTTAAGTACATGCTGATGACAAAGTTACAGTTGCATTACAGTAATAGAGCATGGCTTGGACAACAGGTATCTGTCTGTATGATACCCTCGTGGTGGTCATGTGTGTCATGTGCAGAATGCATTGTAGGCCACTGTATGGATTTCCAGTCATGGATGAACATATCCCTAGTGTGTTGGCATGTACGTGAGACTGCTATATGCCAAACAGTATTCTTCCCAGGGATGTGTGGGGCTCAGTAAGAATGGCTACTGGTATAGTGTAGTACTGCAGGGATATCACTGACACTGGGTTTCCTACATCTGTGTATCAGTTGAGGATACATCATGTAATAGGTTCATAGGTTCATACTAGGCTATCTGCCCTAGGGCAGTTATAAGCCTAGCCAGACTGTGTTTGGCTTTTGCCACCCATTTTAAATGAATTTTGCTATGCCCTTTTTCCAGGTTAGTATACTCTGCCTCTGTGTAACAGTGACACAGAAGTGATACCCGGGGTAAACCTACAATCTCCCATCCACTCAGCAACATTCCTCTTGCAGAGAGTCATTAAGGGACTCTGCCTAACCTGGACTGTGATTTTATTCCAGAGTGAAGGGAGCCTCTGGGTTATGAATCTGTCCCTCCAGCATGTCCTATTTATTTAAGTGCTGAGGTCCAAGTGTCATGGGTGCATAGCTCCATGGAATTTGGATTTTCTGAGGTGCAGCATGTCCATTAATTCCAGGTTGGACATGGTTTTATATGTCAGGCATCTGTTCGAGCCCTTTGATCCCCTTGGTGAGGTACTTTTGGGGACTTTCCAGTTGCTGCAGGTCAGGTGTCTGGTAAGGTATACCACAAAAGGGGCATTGTACTCAATTATGGGCCTGATGAGGGATGACTAAAGAGGCACAATGACCTCCTCTGATCTAGCTGTGAATCCCTTCATGATTAGGTGGCCTATAGAAACTGTCTGTCTAACCACTACAACCATGTGGTTTTCAAATGAGAGTTTGCTATCAACTCGGGTCCCCAGGTCCCTAATCATGTCTACAGTACTTAATGGCTTACCACCTATGTGTTAATTTGTGGGCACTTTGTTTTTGCCAAAGGGGATGACTATACACGTTTTGGCATTTAGCTTGAGGCCATGGCTCTGGCACCAGTTGTCTGTTTCTATGAGGCCCTTTTGTAGGATGCTTCTGTTGGCTGGTGAGTTGATTAAGGCGCCCAGTTTGCAGTCATCTGTGAACCTGCTCAGCCACAGTACTTCTGTGTTGGCCTGTACCTCCGAGAAATATATACCAAACAAGAGAGGTCCCAGGACTGACCTCTGTGGGACGCCACTTGTAACTGGTTTGGAGTGTGACATGTCTCCAGCAATTCTGACCATGTGTGTTCTGTCCGTGAGCCAGTTTGCAACCCATCTAGTGACATAGGGGTTTATAGTTATGCTGGTGAGCGTCTCTATAATGCCCGAGTGGGGTATTGTATCAAAGGCTTTTGTGAGGTCCAGGTAGGCTGTGTTGACCACCTTCCCCTCATCACTGGCCTTGGTGACTGTTTCAAAGACATCGACCAGGTTTAAGAGGCAGGATGTGCCCTCAACAAAGCCAAACTGGGTAGGATCCAGTGTCTGTAGGTCCCCAATATCTTTATTTATGAGGTCCATGATGATCCTTTCCGTAGCTTTGCAGACCAAGCTAGTCAGGCGTATGGGGCGATAGATTCCAGGATCCATTGAGGCACCACCTTTGTGGAAAGGGACCACTGTTGCTGTACGCCACTCCTTGGGTACATATCCTGTAGTATGGCTGGGACTGAAAAGTAGTTTTATGTTTGTGTTTAGTTCTTCTTGGAGTTCATGTAGGATGCAGCCTGGGACACTGTCTGCTCCCATTGATGCTGTGTTTTTGCTTTGGGGAGGGCGACTGAGCATCTGAGATGTCAGGGGGGCATCACTCTGCTGGGATACATATTTGCCCTTATGGTGGGGAGGGGGGGTGAGAAGTTTGTGCTGAACCTGTCAGCAATGATGTTGGCAATGTATGTGGATTAGGTGTATTATTTGTCATTTAGGACTACTTCTGAGCATATCTGGGAATTCCCACCCAGATTCCTAACATAACTAAAGAAAACCTTGTGATTATCCTTAGTGTCTTGTGCAATTTTCGTCTTGAAGCTGGCCTTAGACGATTTTATGAGTGCCCGTATTTTTTTCCAAATACTGATCACAGATGCCTTCCCTTTGTGGGATATTGCTCGATCATGTAGTAGCTTCCTCCTTCTATTGTTTTCTCTTATGTGGCTGGGGTCCACCAGAAAGGATGCCTGTCTTTGGAGGATTGGGTCTTGGTTATATATGGAATTGCATGATCTGTGCATTCATGAAGGTGTTCATAGAATACGTTTATAAAGGATTCAGCAGTCTGGGCCATATTTTCCACAGGCCCGGGGGCTTTGAGGGATTCCACCTCTGTCTCGGTTTTGAGGTGTGTGGAATTTGCTTTAGACAACTTTTTCACTGTGGTTTTCTGGGCAGGGGCTGGGGTTGGTATGTGAATATCCAGTGGGATTACTCTATGGTCTGATGTTACCAGTGAGGGATACACTTCTGGTCTGGAGCATAGGGTCCCCATGTTGGTGATGATCAGGTGCAGTATGTTTTCCCCTCTTGTGGGAGTGGTAACAAGTTGTTCCATAACATTTGAGTTTATGAATTCTAGGAACCTTTGGCCTAGGGTGTTGGAGCTACAGTAATGCTCCCAGTCTAATTGTGGGTAGATGAAGTTGCCCAATATAATGTTGTTTGTAGAGACCTTCATATATTCATGTGTTCTTAAGTAGGCCAAGTGGGGTTCCTGGGTTTAGGAGGGTGGTCTGTAGCAGGCTATGAACTGGAAGGCAGTTTTACCCACTGTTAGTTGCACGTGGATAGTCTGTGATGCTTCATGCTGTGGCACCAACCTGGGGGTGTGGGTATCCTTGACAATTATTGATACTCACCCTCCTTTCGTAGTTTGTTCCATGTTTTAGGGCTGTAAAGCATGGTATGAGGTGTAACCTGGTAGTACTAGGGTGCTCTTGGGAGCCTTCAAACAGGTTTCTGTTACTGCACAGATATCAACATTCTCCATCCTGAGTAGGGTTTGCACTGCATGCATCTTGCGGTTTAGATGTCTGGCATTGAATATCATTACTTCTAGTTTCTTATCCCTTGTGATACCTATGTAGGTGGGTTTGTGTTTTGAGCCTTACCAGCAGAATGCAAACCATTGACATTGGTAAACCGTATGACCCACAACATACTGTCAAACCATGTCATACATACATGTGACCCCAGGTGAGACATATGTGTAGTACAACACAAAGTGGCCACCAATATGAACTACAATGTATGACTACTGTGTCACATGGTGCATGTCACCCTTGCCATGTGTGCACTACGCATCTACATGCAGAGAATGCAACTCCACCTTGTTCACAAATGTACACCTGCAACTGTGCGCTGCAAACATCACACATGTACTGTCCACTCCACAACACATGCAGGCACAGGTACACACAACTGCCATGTGGCACATGTGCAGACATTACACTTTTGGAATTAACACTGGTGTATAAAAAACTAAAATGACAATCATAGTGTTAATGCATCAGGCATGCTGGGATATACCCACAATGATATCATTGCACTGTACTGTTAACAACATGATAATATTACTACAGTGCTATGTAGTCACCCTGTGCATCAGCACCATGCTATCCTGTTCCTGCATCAATGTTACAGATTGCAGGAGGTGGCACAGTTTCATCATATGCACAGGGTGTGTACTTGGTTTGCCAGAGTCTGCCATTGACACATCCAATCGACATGTATGTGTGTGTGTGTTAGTGAGGGACAACAGTACAACATGGGGCAATGTTGATGCGGTGTGTGTGTGTATGTGTTAGCCCTAGGTGTTAGCATTATGCCTGTGTGTATGCATGCACACAGTTCCACCACATGGCTGCCATATACGGGTGTTTGTGGACAGCCACAGACTGTACCTGCCAGGTCATACAGATCACTGTCTCTGGCCACGGACATGGTACTTGTGCCTGGCAGGGGTGCTACGGACAGTATCAGGTACTAAGCCAGACTGGGTACTGTCATCAGAAGCAGTGGGTTGTTGACTGGACACATGTCCCTGCTGGGACTGTCCAGAGACAAGTGCACGTGGCTTCTAGGACGGTCTGACAGCACAGACCCAGCATTGCTGGGGCTGGTACTGGCACTATGGGAGCGGCTGCGGGTTTGTTGTCGTCTGCGACGACTGCCAGCTGATGATGTTGCTGGCATAAATCCACGTTGACGCCTCAACCATCCTGCATTGCCCTGGCTCATGGACATGTAGTTGTGGAACAGATCTAATGTCCCCCCCAACGTCTATCAATGACCTCGCTGACAGTACGGATGGCAGCTGCAACGTCATGCATAGTGTCATTCATAGCAGTGCGATGTGCTCTCAGCTCCCTCAGACTCTGTCTGGTGTACCGTTCCATATGTGCTTGTGCCTGCATTACAGCCCGGAACATAGCTGAGGTTGAAAGACCTCTGTGGGCACGTCTGACAGGGGCAGTACGACCACAGATGCTCCCACGAGAACCCCTGGACATCTACCTGTGTGGTACCATGTCAGGACTCTGGCCATGGCTGCTGTGATGGGATGCATGTGCCACTGATACCACATTACCCTGGTCAATGCCCATTGTATGCTGTCCCTCAGCTAAGGACATTGGTGACAATGGATGTATTGGCAGGATGACTGTGCGCATTGATGGGGTTGACTGCTGTGTACTGTTGATTGGCTGACCAACAACAGACCCTGTCACACCTCCCTGTGCCATTACACATGTATCATCATTATCACTATCCCCAGCAGTGGCTTCAGGTTCCCTGCTGCACACCAACAGAGCCACACCAGAACCTGTGAGAGGAAGACAGGAAACAAAGTTTACAATGTGTACACAGTGTTACCACACATGCACATGGGCACACATGCACATGGGCACACATGCACACATGTACACATGCACACATGCACATGGGCACACATGCACACATGCACATGGGCACACATGCACACGGGCACACGGGCACACATGCACATGGGCACACATGCACATGGGCACACATGCACACAGGCACACATGCACATGGGCACACATGCACACATGCACATGGGCACACATGCACATGGGCACACATGCACACATGCACATGGGCACACATGCACAAGGGCACACATGCACATGTGCACACATGCACACGGGCACACATGCACACATACACACATGCACATGGGCACACACGCACACAGGCACACATGCACATGGGCACACATGCACACATGCACACGGGCACACATGCACATGGGCACACATGCACACATGCACATGGGCACACATGCACACGGGCACACATGCACACGGGCACACATGCACAGATGCACACATGAACATGGGCACACATGGACACTCCTCAGTACAGCAGATACAAACACACACACACCTGCAATCCAACACATACACAATACTGTTTGAGGGTATTATTAGTATTAATATTATTATTAGTATTAATAGTATTGTTATTACACACTCACCAGCATCGATTGGCTGCATTGCTGTTACTCCAGATGGACCTGCACAAATAAGAGAGTTATTGTCAGTGGCCACAACTGTGCCATTGATACTGTGAGTATGATACAGTACAGTAGTACAACAGTTGGCTTTCACAGGTGTAGTGATGATATTCAGAATATCAATCTTGCACAAGAATAGGCAGGATAACAGCTACACACACAGTACACATCTCACACATGCATAAACTACCAGTGCAGAGAACAGTCAACTACAGATATGGCATGTTACCTGCACACTCCATGTCCACATGCTGGGTGGCTCCAGCCTCCATCATGACACACGTCTGTGGATGTTGTTGTTGTTGGCCTGGAGCCACAACACTTAGGAGGAGCTCCTCCACTCTGGTGAGGGGGGGTGGATAGGTACCCCTCCACCTGTGGCAAGCTGTTGTCTGTGGATATCAGATGCACGCTGACGGACATTTCTAATTAAATCACTGCAGTGATGGCGTACCTGCTCATATGTCCGGTTATGTATGCCTATGTCATTTACCCGACGGACAAGGTATTGCCACAGTGCAGCCCTCTTCTGCTGGTTCTGGCTGGTCCTGGAAAACAGTGTAGAGAAATCCCGCACCAGGCTCTGGTTTATCTCCTCATCCTCTGCAGCTGAATAACACAGGTTGCGCTGATGCACCATCGCCCTGGAAGGTAAAGAAAAATATGTGAGCAGGTAATATGGCACACATAATACTCTACTGTACTGATATCACTGAACTGCCATATATAGCATCTGTCTGTCTATCAGGGGATACACATGTAAATTATCACATATCAGTGCTCAGCCCACAACTGTGTGACAGTGCCTGCCACACTCCATACAACAAACTAGTATACACCAGCACTCGGCACACTGTTTGAGGTACAATGCACAACCTCACACTGGGGGTATGTATCAAGCTAATGGATGGAGAATATTGTCATCCCATGCAATGCATGCAATGCACATTTACAGTTTCACAGGTAATCCACCCTAGTCTTTGCTGCCATACCCCTACCTACACCGCAGTCATACACAAGGAACTACAGCACAACATATGGCAATCTAGTATGTTTGTATCCCAATAACTGACACATCTTTCTCTGGCTTCACGCTGAGGACACAAATTACCATGACAGACACAAAGTCACACTGAGCAATCACACCATTACAGACCTTGCACACAGTCAGTGTCACACTCATTCCACCTCACATAGTTGGTATTGCACTGAGTACATGTGTGTGTGCATTGTATCATAGGTAGGTACTATGCTATTGGCCCTGGGCCTACAGCAGCATAGCCTTATGCTACCCTGCCCCTTGGGACACATGTGATGTGATTGTACTTGCTAGTGTCAAACAGTTACACAGAGGTGACTCACACGGCATATTACCTATCTCCATAACATTCATCAGGGGTATGTCTGACATCTACTAATAAGGAGCCTTGTTTGTTAATGCTGGGTGGTTTAGTCCAGGGTATGGCATATTTGTGGATAGGAACCTGTACCTCCAGCATGTGCTCTTTACTGTGGTGACAAGGATTAGGGCCATAGGTCATGTAGGCTGGACAGATTGTGAGGTGTTACCATGGTGGTTGGACAACTGATATGGGTGTGACATAACTCTGTATGTCCAGCACTGGTAACCTCTGTGTAGGCAATATGCAAGGCACTCTAGCTGTGGTTTTGTGAGTCAGTCTGCATAGGGAATGTGTTTGTGGCCATTATCAGTCTTTGTTAGGTATGTCTGTGACCTTTCCACTTGCTGTAGTTCTCATGGGAGGTACATACTGCATAGGACATTGTGAGGTGTACAGGGGTACACTGACTTACATTTCCCTAGCTGACACACATTTTGTGATGACACGTACCATGTACAGGGATTACAAGACTAGTGTGCCACTGTGGATATCAAAGGGGAGGCTATTGTACACCTGTGTCCCATGTTCCCTTCTGACACCTCCAGTGGTAGGCAGGCAATCACCTATGTGGTAGTTAGTGGGTAACATGCTGTGGAATGGGGTATGGTACTGCAGTATCAACACTGGTGTCCATGCCTTGGTCACCAGGCACCTGTTGCAGTACATCTGCCCCCATGTCCCCCTCTCTCACTCTATCTTTATATATATATATATATATATATATATATATATATATATATATATATATATATATATATATATATATATATATATATATATGTAAATATATATACATATCTACATATATGTATATATATCTATATACACAATGCTATATATAACTATATATATATATATATACATATCTATATACATTCATATCTATCTGTATACATGTATGTATCTAAATTTATATCTATATATGTATTTGTCTATTATATCTATATGTATATACATATTCTCTATCTATCTATCCATATATCTCTATGTATCTATACAGACCTCTTTGTCTATGTACATATATATATATATATGGGAACACTACTAAATCTCAAACGTTTGAAATCTTGAATTTCAAACGCTCAAGACCATGTAGCCGAAACCGCACATTACCGAAAGACCAGAAGCGCGAAATTCAAAATCCCGATGGTAAGGGATTTTGAGTTAGCGCTTCTGGTGTTGTGGTTCAGGTAAGTATGTGTGTGTAAGTGTGTTTGTGAGGGGCTTTAGTGTGTGTGTGTCTGTGTGTGTGTGAGGGGCTATAATGTGTGAGTGTGAGTTTGCCTTGTGTGTATGTCTGTATGATCTCTGAGTTGGAATATTAAAGTCGGGGGTGTGGGGGGCAGAGCCCCTCATGGGGGAGGGTGCAGGGGTGAAGCCCCTTAACTTTAGTGTAGGGTGGTTTGTTTGGTTATGGGGTGAGGCTGTGTATATGTTTGTATGTGTGCTGTATGTATGTAGTACTTTCGCGATTTTGAATTTCGCGCTTTTAACATGTTGGTAATGTGGGGTTTAGGGATTATGGTCTCGGTATTGTGAGCTTCGGGATTGTGTAGTTTCGGTATTAAGTAGTGATTCCATATATATATATATATATATATATATATATATATATATATATATATATATATATATATGTAGATATATAGACATATATATGTATATCGATATATAGACATACCATTCTGTAATGATATTGCAGACTGTTGTGCATAATGCATTATGCTGTCCTCAAGCCATATAGCTGTAGCAGGCCTCACTGGCTCAGTCCCACAGAAGTTCACCACCACATGACATATACCCACACTGCATGCTGTTTCAATGCTACACACTACAACCTACATTGATATGTGCACATAGCAACCTTCAACTACATATGTATGTCCCGCCTTCACTAACAGTTGCAGTATGTCCCTTGCCCTATGCACATCTTCATTTACATATAGATACAGACTGCTAACACATATGGAGGGTTCACAGTATGTAGATTATTAGATTATGTAGTTTACATTACCTTTGTCTCTGACAGATTTGTTTTGGATTGCTGGCTGACTGCCTGGATGGCTTGCTTGCTCTGGCTTGCTTGCTGGTTTGCTTTTTTTTTTTTTTTTTTTGGGTCTCTGTCTCTGTCTCTCTCCCTCCAGTTGCTGCAATGATATTATTGCATGTGTGGAGTGGCAATACAGGCTGCTTTTGTAGGTATCTGCACATGTGCATGTGATGGCCTCTGCACCAATTGGTGGCCAGCATTTACTAATTGCATGCAGCCTGCTGTGTGGTAATTGCAGTTCTCACTGTGATTTCAGGACACTACTATAAAATGTTAGGTTAGGTAGGCATAGGCCTTTCAATTTTGCAAGGTGGGGAACATGCTGGTTTTCTGTGCACACTGTTGTGTCAGTCAGAAGGTTGGTATGTCTGTCATATCTAAGGTGTGTTGTAGCCACTGAAATGCATGTTGTACTGAAACCTGACTGTTGCTTTTTCCAGTTCACTCTTCTCAGTGTGTATGTTAACCCACACCTGCTAATGGTAACACTGTTTACATGGGAGTATGTACTTTCCTGTGGGAGTTGTGGATTAACTGGTATACAGCAGTAGTTCTTGCAATGTGTTGCTATGGCTTCACTATTTTCCCTTTACATTCACTCCTTGAAGGCCTGATATTTGTCTTTACTGGAATGTGCTGCTATGGCTTTCCTATTTTCCATTTACATTCACTCCTTGTAATGCATGATATATTTCTTTCAGCAGTAAGTTCTTATATGTTTGCTGTGGCTTGGTGGCACTGCATGCAGTCTGGTGAGCTGAAGGTCTGGGGTTTGACACGTACAAGGGTATTTTATTTTGCTGCTGATCAGTACTAGGGCCTTGTATTTTGTTCTAACAATTATGAATATCAGGCACATGCAGTGCTTGTAAACTGCTATACTGTCATTAGTTTGTTAGATGGCTACATCCTTTGATATTTCTGTGTTGTACTCCTACATGAGGGCATGCTTGTGGAAGTAATTCTGCAGCTATTCGCAGAGTGTGTAACAGCAGACAGGCTAATATGCCTGTGTGTTTCTGACACTTGCAGGCCTCAAATACTCTCAGGTATATATTTGAGCAGCCTCAGGGAAAGGTACATATCAGTTGGGATACACCCATGATATATTTCAGATATTCTGCAGTTGTGACTGTGGGGTATTTTGAGCATATGTATTACTACACCATTTCTGACATGCAAGTAGTGTCTACTTTAACTTATTGACAGTCACCATTACATAGGATTCCCCACCTTTCTACCTACTGTTAGTACATTTCACAGGGAGTCAGTGGGGCACAGGTAACATTTTTTGCAAATCAGGGACATCCCTGTAAATCAGTTACAGTTGGGAAGTCTGGCCTCATACCTATTCAAATATGGCAGTGTTTATCATGCTCTGATACTGTGTGGGGTTTGTAAGGTGCTACTATAACATTATTACCTCCTAGCATGGCTGTTTCTCTTATCACACTCCCGTAATGCAATTCTACAGGAATTGCCAGTAAACATAGAGGGAACAAGCTTTGTGTAATGGCCTTCCTATATTCCCTTTACATTCAGTCCTTCTATTTCATGATATATTTCTTTCAGCACCAAGCTCTTGTATATCTGTCATGGCACAGTGGTAATTCATGCAGACTACAGTTTCCAAGGTCCTGGGTTTGAGACTGACAGGGGAATTTGATTTTGCTGATGAACAGACTACAGGCCTTGTCATACAGAGTGACTAAGGCACTTTTAAGCAGTTGTAAGCGGGTTTGCGCTGGTTTGCGCGATGCTTACACATGCGCACTAAACAGCTAAGCGCACACTACGCTAGCTGAGCGCGCACACCCGCTGATTACTGCTTAAAAGTGCTTACTCCCGCTAACAGCTGCGCTAATTTCTTTTAAAGAAAAGAAAATGGGGAGATAGGAAAGTGGTGAAAAAGGGGGCACAAAGAGGGTAGGACAGTAGGAAAACAAGCTCGGGATGTGCAGGAAGTATGTAGGGAAGGCCCATAGCTGCCTATTTCTTTATCAGCAACAGCTGTGCTTATGTGTGAAATTTGGTGTGAAATTTGAAACCTTCCACCCCTGAGAGAGGGGTGAGGACAACAAAATATGCTGTACTGCCAAATAGAATAATCAGTTTACATGTCCAGTGGACATGTGTGCGAATTGGGCAGCTATGTATGGGGCATAATTTTTTTCTGGGAACAGAGTGCCCTTTTTTATTTTTTTTTCAGGTGAGAGTGGAATGTGAGGTACAGAAAGTAGGTATATTCAGGGAGGTAGGTTGGGGAGGTTAGCAGACAAGACAAACAAGATGCATACAGGGGCAGAGTATGACACATGTGGGTGGTAAACACAAATGACAGGGACGGATGTTTGGATATCGCGAGCCCATGAGCCCACAGATGGCAACAGTGGAACTGAAATCCCCACCCATAGGCAGTTACCACTGCGCCTTCACAGCCCAGGCCGAGGCTGTGCTGGGGGCTGGATAGAACGGGCAGGCACACCTGTGAGTTGCGCCACCCTCACCTCAAGCTGGTGTAGGGGATCAGTCACAGACCGCCTGATCTCGCTACTCACCACAGACCAGACCCTATGGAGGGTGAGTGGAGACTCTCCTCCGGCCACGCTTGCAGAGGGGGGACGAGCCCCATCCCCTGCAGCGCTTCCACCCAAAGGTGGCACAGGGCCACCGGAGGAGGAGGTCCCGGCCTGGGCACTGGTGCCAGGTGCACTCGCCAGCTGAGGTGGGAGAGGTGGGTCCGCTGGAACCCGCCTTCCCTGTTGTCCTATGTTTAGCAGTATTTTATGGCATTTTGGGTTAGTAACTAACAACACCATTCAAAATTAGTTGTAATAGCATGCATCAGTATTCCCATTGACCAAACACCCATGAATTCCGAACATTGAGCAGCAAGCATAACACATGCATATTTAGAACAACAGTGCACATTCCAACAGCATGCAGGGTTGATTAGTGGCAACAGGCCATCAGGTTCGGATATGTGAACGGGGCACATGCATCAACGTACATGCAGATATGTATGAACCAACAGGACAAATGTCCATGGGAATTAATTGTGAATACACATACCCGGTTTTGTGTGGAATGGCATCATTTGTGACAATAGGGTAAGGTGAAGAAATATTACATTAACAACTAAAATTACCTATACATATTCTGTACATTCCTAGTAGATGCAGATATATATCCCCTACATGTATTAGTACAGTTTCCTGTATGTAACGTTAGGAATGTTGGTGATGGGGATGTTACTGCTACATTAATATACATTCCATTTTTATTCATATATGTTCATATCTGGCTGTGTTCAGGTACAGCATCCTGCTACATTTGATTTATATGGGTCTAGACAACTGTGGATGTTCAGCATTTCATACAACCATACTATTTCCATAATGCAAGGGTACAACAACATATCCAATTTGTGGGACGGACACAGTCCATGTTCTGCATTTTATTTCACACATTATTGTTTGGTTGTGGCTGTCTCATTCATTTCATTATGTAGTGACTGCAGTATACCTTTATTCCAGACTTATTACAGCTTTCTTGGTAGCTTCAAACTGTCTTTCTCACACTCTCTCAATTATTACATTTCAGAATGGTACTTAATTCTAGGCTTTATTAACATTTATTACTGGTTTACAATAATCATTTCCAGCTGACTCCCTTATTTCATATGGCAGAATTTACAAGGATGTATTTCACACTTGTCTATCCTTTGTTGATTGATTACCACTCATTTTCTGGCTGCAGCAGTTATCTGATATTACAATACAGGTGGAAACTCTATTTGAGACTTGTTTAATCTTTATTACTGGTTTGCATTACACTGTTTTCCAGCCTGCATCACTTATCAAATCTTACAATACTAGCAGAATCTTTCTTCTAGGCTTATTTGACCTTTATTACTGGGTTACAACACTTAACTTTTTTACAATCTGTCTCACTTATATTCTATAACAATACCAGCTAAATAATTACTAACCTGCCTGGTGGCGCAACCTTAGCAGCCTATCGGCATAGGCTCACCAATTCGTGGAACGAACACCTGCAGCTGTAATATAAATGAAGTAATATTGGAACATACCTCTCCATACTATAGGCTAGGATAGCATTTCTTACATACTTAATTACATGGATACTTACTCAGTAGTGGGGCATTGGGCATTTGGCGGGCCTCCTGGATCCAACGGTTCAGTTGGTCCTCCTTCCATCGCTTCAGGCCTGCATGGTGGTGATGGACCTGTCCACCAGTCCTTGGAATGCCTGTGGCACTGGTGAGATCATGTGCCAATCGGTTCCACGCCTCTGCCTTGTATGCACCCCAGTGAACCTGGCCCTGCATGAGTTGTGCTTCATGATCATGGACTAGGAGCCAAACCATATATTTTGACTCCTCAACACCCCACCTCTGTGCTCTAAAGTGACTTCCCTCTCCTGCACCTGCCATCCTGACTGCAAATGGGTACCACAATCAGTTATGCTGTGTATTCCCACTTATGGGGCTTATATATGCTGGTATTCCCGCACTTATCCATGATTGGCCATTTTGGATATTTATCAGCTTAAAAAACCTGCTTTGTCATGCTTCTATTTACATTCATTCCTATATATATGCTAATACTGCATATCTCAGTACAACTGTCATGGCTTAGTGATTCAGTACTTTGACTATGGTGCACAGTATCCTGGGTTTGAGCCTGGTAATTGCTTTTTTTATTTTACTACTGTCTAGACAGCTAGGAGGCGTGTCTGTGTAAAGGCGGCTTTGATACAGCTTGCCCAATGTTGCAACGGTGCGCAGCTCCACACAAACGGCTTACGCTGGGTGACGCGTTATTTGGCTATAAGCACTCATATTATGCTGGGTGAAGCGTTGCTCAGCTACGGGCACTCATTTTAAGTGTGTTAAAGCATTGCTCAACTCCGGCCACTTATATTAAACCTGTTAAACCGCTGCTCACCTGCGAGCAGTCATATTAAGCCTGTTAAAGCGCTGCTCACCCATGGGCACTCATATTCAGCTTGTTAAACTGCTGCTCACCTATGGGCACTCATATTATGCTTGTTAAAGCCTTGCTCAGCTATGGGCAATTATGATCCTTTTTTAATATTTTATTATGTCGGATTTCTTCAGAAAAACATGGCCCATTTCATTACATTTTACTTAAATTATAGTTTTATATAAAGAGTTCAGTGTTGTAACCCAGTAATAAATATATATGTCAGGGGATTGCTTCATGCTTATTTAAATAAAAATGGTGAATGATGTTGTGGGGGCTCAAACCGTGACTACCTCCTCTTTGGCCAACATCTCTACCACTACGCTATTGCTACTTGGCTTAATTTGCATATTTAGATCTTATATGCTTTTCAATGTCTGCTAACTGTGGTTGAGCCGAGGGCATACACATGCAAACGAGCGCAACTACGGGCAAACATTTTGGAAATTATAAAAAAAAAAATTAAACTGCTATTTTCACGTTTTACATTACAGTTGGGTTTATAGTCTGTGGGGTCATGTGTGATGTTGTGTTCCTTGACATTTCCGCGGACTCGCTCATGGGTGTTTACTTTCAGGACTCTGACTCTTCTGGGGCATGTCCCTTTGCAGAACTTGGTATTCGGACACACCCCCTACTTTCCTACGTGGACCGTGTTAGCCTAGGGTATGATTCAGCATGCCCTCATGAATATGCATGGCATGCTGACGTCATACCGTTAGACTGCAGCCTCCATGTAAGACATATTAACTCTTACACGGAGGTTCCGTGAATCCGGCCCCAAGTGTTTTTCTGTGATGTCAGAACTGTACTACTGATTTATTTTAAGTATTTCTGTGTGATCTCTGAACTCTTTTGACTAGCACTGTGTAGTAGAAAGTACTGTCTTGTGGTTTTAATTATTTATTATTAAATATTTTACAACCTTTTAACTGTGGCTGTTTTGTCTAGAGATAAGTTAAGCTCTAAGAGTACATTGCATGTATATAAGGATCCTGTACCAGGTCACTCTAATAAGCCTTAGGACTGTTTAGTCACACTTACCAAGTGGATAATAATATTGCACAGTAATAATTGGACACCCTTTTAAGGGCCTTTGGGTAGTTGATAATATTAGCTGGGTGGTGGCAGTAATTACTACCATATAGTCTGGGTAAAAGGAGCACAGCTGGAGAACCTGTGCCAGCCTTCCCCATGAGTGTCTGTGTGGTTGTATAAACTTATCTCAAAGTGTGTGTGTCAGCTACTTGGGCAGGGACAGGAAGCACAGGTTGGACAGAGAGGGTGCTGGAGATTTTAGTTTGACAAGCTAGGCTGAGATCTGGACCCTATAGCTGTGCCAGTGGGGAGTCTTATTAGGGACCTGGGGAGCAAGCCAGAGACCAGCCCCAGACTTACTGTGATCTCTGTGTGCTCTTAAGGGAAATTGCACTTTACTGTGTGTATTTGTTATCCTTTCCTCATATATGAGATGCCCTCTCTGGTGTTAGTGGTGAGGACTGAGGCTCCTTGATTGCTGGGCCAGGGCACGGGACTCACATATTAACTCGTGGCAGTGGTGGGATATCCTCACATATTGTTTGGCAGCGGTGGGATATCCACATCACATATTAATTAGTTGGCAAATACTAATTGGCTTGTAGTGGAGTTGGTAGAGTGAATCCTGTAGCTTGTGTACAGTGAGCTTTGAAGGTGTTTTGTACTCTAAAACAGACACGCAGTGAATACTCAGAGTTCAGATCACAATTGTTTTATTTCTTTTGTTAGCTTAGTTAGTCAGGGTGAGCAGGCAGCATGTCAGCAGAGGAGTATGGAAAGCTGACAAGGAGCCAGCTGGCGGAGATGTGCCAGGCTAGGGGACTGGTGTGTGGAAACCTGACTAAGGCAGATCTGATTGCATTGGTTACAGCTGCATCAGAAAACAGCAACCAGGAGAACAATCAGACTGGCAGTGGAGATATAATTCCCTCGGAGAATGGACAGCTCAACCTTTCTGCAGTGGACTTAAAAATCCAGCTGGAGCTAAAGAGACTTGAGGTGGAGGCCAGGTGTTTGGATGTAGAAGCAGCTGAGAGACTGAGGAGTCTACAGGCTGAGGAGAATGAGAAGCTGTTACATCTGGAAGCTGAGGAAAAGGAAAGATAGAGGCAGCATGAGAAGGAGATGCTGACTCTTCACCAGAGTCATGGAGGTAATGGGGAAGGGAGTAACTGGACCCCAGAAGCACAAAAGGTCAGTAAATTTCTTCCGCAGTTTAAAGAGGGGGATAATTTTGATAGTTTCATTCATATGTTTAAGAGGGTATGTAAACAGTATGAATTTGACCAAGGGCTTTGGGTATGGTTCCTGACCCCCTTACTCCATGGTAAAGCTGTAACTGCGTTATCTAAAATGCCTGACGTTGCATGTTTTGATTATACTGCTGTAAAGAAATGTCTTTTAGAACCGTTTGAGCTAACAACTGAAACATATAGGAAAAGTTTTGTAAGCATAGACGCAAGGCAGATGAAAGTGTGTGTGAATATGTTGCTATATTGAGCACTTATTTCCATAGGTGGGTGAGTGGATGTCAGGTCACCACTTTTGAAGGGCTGGCAGACCTTTTGGTGAGGGAACAAGCCCTTAGCACTTTGCCTGAGGATCTTGTTAGCTGATAGACAATGTGCTACTTCAGATGAGTTGGGGAAGAAGGAAGACCTACACCTAGCAAGCAGGGCAGCCCTGCATGGGAAGAGGACACCCAGTACTGCTCATTGGTCTAACGGAACCCATGGTGGGCAGCACAGACAGCCACAACAGAATCTGCCAGTAGCAGGGGAAGCCACTAGTCCAAGTACACATCCGGCAGCTAGGGTTAAATGTTTTGAATGTAACCAGTGGGGCCATGTGGCATACAGATGTCCACACAGGCAAGGTGGGGAACCAAAAGTGAGGGAGCCAGTAAGTGGGAAAGACAAAATGCCAATAGTAGGTTGTCTTGAGACAACATGGGTACCAAACTACCAACCTGCAGATGTCCTGATAGGGAAGGATTTGGATGAGGCAGTACCATGTGCTTATGCAGTTACATGCAGTCAGGCTAGGAGACAAGCATGTGGGTCTGGTAACCTGGGGAGACCCAGACAGACTGCATACTTGCAGCCAGTACTGGTGAGGTGGTTACTTCAGGGAGGGAGCTACCCTGTAGCAGTGAGCCTGAAGGTGAGCCACAGCTGCTTGGGGGTACTGATGGTCTCTTGGACAGAGTGACTGCAAAGGTAGAGGTGAGTAGTAGTACCTAGGCTGACAGTGAGGCACCACTGTCAGAGGATGCCAGACTTCCTGTAGAAGGGGAGCTTGGAGGGGCTACAAGGAGAGAGTTGAGACAGGCTCAGCTCTCAGACCCTAAATTGCAAGGCCTGAGGCAGGTAGCTTGGGAGGCACCTTATACTCAAGGAAAGGGGGAATTTGTATACTGGGACAAAGGGTTACTATACAGAGAGTGGACCCCTGAGGGAGGGCTAGAAGGTGAGAGAGTACAGCAGTTGGTAGTGCCTAGAGCCTACCATCTGGTGTTTCTAGCCATAGCCCATGATATTCCCTTTACAAGTCATATAGGCATAAAACGTACAAAGAGGCGTATTATGCAAAACTTCTATTGGCCTGGAATTTCCAAAGATGTAACAGGGTACTGCAAGACCTGTGAGCAGTGCCAAAAGGTAGGCAAGGCAGGAGACAAGGTGAGAGCTACTTTGATGCCTTTGCCTGTGATTGAGGAGCCATTTCAAAGGGTAGCTATGGATATTGTGGGTCCTCTGAGTACCCCAAGTTCCACAGGGAAAAAGTATATCCTAGTGGTAGTGGATTATGCTACACGATACCCTGAGGCAGTGGCTTTGTCCTCCATTGACGCAGAGAAGGTGACAAATGCTTTGTTAGAGATTTTCAGCAAGGTAGGTTTCCCAAAAGAAATATTGACTGACAGAGGTACCAATTTCCTGTAAGACCTGCTAGCTTTTCTGAGGAAGTCCTGCAGAGTGACGCCCATGAAGACCACCCCCTACCATCCCCAGACTAATGGTCTTGTTGAGTGGTTAAACTCTACAACCAAGTCCATGCTATGGGCATTTTCAGATCAGTTTAAGAGGGAGTGGGACAAATATTTGCCCCATCAGTTGTTTTCTTACAGAGAGGTTCCCAAGGAATCCACAGGTTTTTCACCCTTTGAGTTGCTGTATGTGCATAGGGTGAGCAGATCTCTAGATTTAATTCGAGATGAGTGGGAAGGTGAGTGTAAGTCTCACAAGGAGTCTGTTGTGGCATACATCCTAAACCTCAGGACAAGGCTCAGGGAACTCATGGGCTTGGCCCAGGAGAACCTGGCAGAAGCCCAACAACAGAAAAAGGTGTGGTATAGGTTCATAGATTAGTACTGAGCTAACTGCCCTTGTGAGCCATTTTAAGCCTAGCCAATTATCCCTTGTGAGACTCAATCCCTGCACCTTGTGTTTGTAAGGCAAACACCTTAACCATTAGGCCACCCTCCCAACCCAAAAATAACCAGGCTTTGCAGGTTGTGAACCCAGGACTCTGTACTCTTCAGTCACAGTACTTAACCACTAAGCCAACACAACAGTTGTGTATGACAGGAATGCTCCAGCTACAGAGTATGCTGTGGGGTAGCAGGTAATGGTTCTCATTCCTGTCAGACACAACAAACTGCAAGCAGCTTGGGCGGGACCTTAAAGGTGGTAAGAAAGGTAAGTGATGTTAACTACATGGGGGAACTGCTAGGCAGATGGCAGGGGCACAAATTGTACCATGTTAACATGATGAAACCTTACCATGATAGGGAGGCCCTTGTGCTGAGAATTTGCAGTGGATTGCAGGAGAACTCTGTGGGAGATCTGGGAACTGATCTCCTCAGTGAGGCTCAGGCTGACACCTCAGTCGAAGGGGTAGCAATGTCCCAGCAGCTATCCCCTACCCAGGTTTGAGAAATCCAAGCAGTGTTGCAGGAATTTGGGGACATGTTCACTGGGAAAACAGGGTGCACACACCTGGTGCAGCACCAGGTGGATACAAAACCCCAAAGGCCTATTAGGCAGGCCCCTTATAGGGTGCCTCAGAGAGTCAGACAGACCCTGAGGGAGGAGGTACAGGAGATGTCGGAACTAGGGGTGATTCAAGAGTCCAGCAGTCCCTGGGCCTCCCCAGTGGTGCTGGTGCCAAAGAAGGATGGCAACACCAGGTTCAGTGTGGACTACAGGAAATTAAATAGTCGCACAGGGTCGGATGCTTACCCCATGCCTAGGACAGATGAGGCCCTAGAGCAGCTGGGTGGGGCTAAGTATCTTACAACCATCGATCTTACCAAGGGTTACTGGCAGGTGCCCTTGACTCCCAGTGCTAGAGAGAAGTCAGCCTTTGTGACTCTTTTTGGCTTGTATGAGTTCTCAAAGATGCCCTTTGGGATGAAGAATGCCCCAGCGACTTTCCAAAGGCTGGTAGATCATATCCTAGCAGGAGCAGGAGGGTATGCCCTTGCTTACCTAGATGATATTACCATCTACAGCCATTCCTGGCAAGAGCACCTTTAGCATATCGGGGGAGGTGCTGGGCAGACTACAGAGGGCAGGGTTGACTATTAAGCCGAGCAAATATCAGGTGGGTATGGCTGAAGTCTCCTACCTATGACATATAGTGGGTAGTGGTAAGATAAGGCCAGAACCTGCCAAAGTGGAAGACATTTAGGCATGGCTTGCACCTGTTACCAAAAAGCAGGTGAGGGCATTTTTAGGGACAGCAGGGTACTACCGAAAGTTCATCCCCAGTTATAGTACCATAGCTGCTCCCCTCAGAAACCTGACAAGGAAGAACAGCCCAGATAAGGTAGTGTGGACCCCTGCATGTGAGCAGGCATTCCAGATGCTTAAAGAAGCTTTTTGAGGATCCCCTGTGTTAGCCAGTGCAGATTGCAGCAAAGAATTTGTTGTGCAGGTGGATGCTTCAAACCATGGGGTGGGGGTTGTACTTAGTCAGATTTCTTTAGAGGGGGAAGAGCACCCAGTGGTTTATCTCAGTCATAGGCTCCAACCCAGGAAGGAATGCTATGCAGCTGTAGAAAGGGAATGTCTAGCCATAGTGTGGGCACTGCAGAAACTTCAGCCTTATCTGTATGGAAGGAAATTCACTGTTATGACAGATCACAACCCCCTAAAATGGTTAAAAAGAGCCAGCCAGCAAAATGCCAAGTTGCTAAGATGGAGCCTAGTGTTGCAAGCATATGCTATGTCAGTGCAGCACCGCAGTGGGAGTAGCATTGCCAATGCAGATGGGCTCTCAAGACAGGGAATGGGGTAGGTATATGCAAATAGACTTGACCCTCTCAAGCAGCATTTCTCAAGGGTCACTTGAAAAACTAGCTTGAGTTCTCCGGGGGGGGGGGGGGTGTGAAGACTGATAGAGAAGGGTGAAGGCTACCAGCCTAGCCAGATAGAATTGTGCAGATAATTCTAACATTTGTAAATACTGTGAAATGCTGAAATGCAGGCTTGCTTCTTAAATTAAAGAATATGTTGTGAAGTGTTGAACTTGAATCAATGTGGCAACATCGCCCTCTGCTGTGAAGAAAGTTAAGTCAAGCATTTCTTGTTGGTCCTTTGAAATTAAAATTGCTTTGTGTCTGTTCCTTTGAAGTTGGAATTTGGGGTCGATGAGTCTGGAGTAAGCATCCTGCCTATTGTTTTAACTTAAGGAATAATTACTAGAATTTACATGTGGAATGTCCTTTATTGCTCTAAGTGTAAAATAATGTAAATGCAGTTTCTGTGTAGCCTGGGAGCTACAGGAAAGTGTAAAAGAGATGGTGTAATGTTTATCAGAACTGCAACAGCAAATTAAACAGTGAGAACCAGAGATTATGAAGCATTTTTGTCTGACTGTCCAACTCAGCACTCTGCCTGTTGCTCTATGTAAGTAAGTTATTTTAGAAGTGAGTTTTCTTGTAGCAATAGCTAGGAATTAGAAAGTTTAGACTTTTAGTGTTTTTCTGTGATGTCAGAACTGTACTACTGATTTATTTTAAGTATTTCTGTGTGACCTCTGAACTCTTTTGACTAGCACTGTGTAGTAGAAAGTATTGTCTTGTGGTTTTAATTATTTATTATTTAACATTTTAAAACCTTTTAACTGTGGCTGTGTAGAGATAAGTTAAGCTCTAAGAGTACATTGCATGTATATAAGGATCCTGTATCAGGTCACTCTAATAAGTCTTAAGACTGTTTAGTCACACTTACCAATTGGATGATAATATTCCACAGTAATAATTGGACACCCTTTTAAGGTTCTTTGGGTAGCTGATAATATTAGCTGGGTGGTGGCAGTAATTACTACCATATAGCCTGGGTAAAGGGGGCACAGCTGGAGAACCTGTGCCAGCCTTCCCCAGGAGTGTCTGTGTGGTTGTATAAACATATCTCAAAGTGTGTGTGTCAGCTACTTGGGCAGGGACACAAAGCACTGGTTGGACAGAGAGGGTGCTGGAGATTTTAGCCTGCCCAGCTATGCTGAGATCTGGACCCTATAGCTGTGCCAGTGGGGAGTCTTATTAGGGACCTGGGGAGCAAGGGAGTGACCAGGCCCGGACTGACTGTGATCTCTGTGTGCTCTTAAGGGAAATTGCACTTTACTGTTTGTATTTGTTATCCTTTCCTCATATATGGTGTTAGTGGTGAGGATTGAGGCTCCTTGATTGTTGGGCCAGAGCACGGGTGTCACAGCCTGGAAGATGAGGAGAAGGAGAGGCAGAGGCAACATGAAAAGGATATGCTGACTCTTCGCCAGAGTCAATGCGGAAGGGAGTAACTGAGCTCCAGAAGCAACAAAGGTCAGTAGATTTCTTCCACAATTTACAGAGGGGGATAATTTTGATAGTTTCATTCATATGTTTGGGAGGGTATGTTAACAGTATAATGTTGATCAAGGGCTCTGGGTACAGTTCCTGGCCCCCTTACTCCATGGTAAAACTGTAACTGTTATTTCTAAAGTGTCTGATACTGATTGTTTAAATTATAATGTTGTAAAAAACTGTCTTTTAGAAAGCTTTAAGTTAACACCTGAAGCTTATAGAAATAAGTTTTGTGAGGATAGACACAAGGCAGATGAAAGTGTGTGTGAATATATTGCTGAACTAAGCATTTATTTTCATATGTGGGTGAGTGGATGTCAGATCACCACTTTTGAAGGGCTGGCAGACCTTTTAGTGAGGGAACAAGCCCTTAGCACTTTGCCTGAGGACATGAGAATCTGGTTAGCTGCTAGACAATGCAATACTGCAGATGAGTTAGGGAAGAAGGGAGACCTATATCTAGCAAGCAGGGCATCAATGCACAGGAAAGGGACACCAAGTGCTACTCATGTATCTAAGGGAACCCATGGTGGGCAGCCCAGACTTCCCCAACAGAGTCTGCTAGTAGCAGGGGAAGCCACTAGTCCAGGTACACATCCAGGACCAAGGGTTAAATGTTTTAAACACAACCAGTGGGGCCATGTAGCATGCAAATGCCCATGGAGGCAAGGTGGGGAACAAAAGGTGGGAGAGCCAGTAAGTGGGAATAACAAAATGCCAATAGTAGGTTGTCTCAAGACAACAAGGGTACCAAACTACCATAAGAGGTTATATCCTCTCATAGTGAATGGGAAAGAAGCCATTGCTAAGAGAGACACAGCCTCTGACCTAACCATTGTGAAGCCTGTAATGGTTAAAAAGGAGTACTACTTGCTTGGGCAGTCTACTCCAGTCAAAGATTTAGGAGGAACCCCATTCCAAATACCTTTGGCTAGGGTTCACCTTGACCGGGAGGGTGGAAAAGGAAGCCAGCAAGTAGGTGTGTTTGAGGATATGCCTGCAGATGTCCTGATAGGGAATGATTTTGATAATGCAGTACCGTGTGTTCATGCAGTTACATGCAGTCCAGGCTTGGAAACAAGCATGTGGGTCTGGAAGCCTGGGGGAGACCTAGACAGACTGTACACTTGCAGCTAGGACTGGTAAGGTGGTTACTTCAGGGAGGGAGCTACCCTGTAGTAGTGAGACTGAAGGTGAGCCACAGCTGCTTTTGGGTACTGATGTTCCCTTGGACAGAGTGACTGCAAGGGCAGAGGTGAGTAGTAGTACCTGGGCTGACAGTGAGGCACCACTGTCAGAGAATACCAGACTTCCTGTGGAAGGGGAGCTGGGAAGGGTTACAAAGAGAAAGTCGAGACAGGCTCAGCTCTCAGACCCTACATTACAAGGCCTGAGAGAGGTAGCTAGTGAGGCACCTAATTCTCAAGGGAAGGGGGAATTTGTATACTGGGACAAAGGGTTACTGTAATGACAGTTAACATCACTGACCATCCTTACCAGAATACAGCAGTTGGTAGTGCCCAGATCCTACCATCTGGCACTTCTAGCCATAGCCCATGATATTCCCTTTGCAGGTCATATGGACATAAAACATACAAAGAGACATATTATGCAGAACTTCTATTGGCCTGGGATTTCTAGAGATGTAACAGGGTACTGCAGGACATGAGAACAGTGCCAAAAGGTAAGCAAGGCAGGAGACAACATGAAAGTTCCTTTGATGCCTTTTCCTGTGATTGAGGAGCCATTTCAGGGAGTAGCTATGGATATTGTGGGGCCTCTGTGTACCCTAAGTTCCACAGTGAAATAGTATATCCTAGTTGAAGTAGATTATGCTACCAGATACCCTGAAGTGGTGGCTCTGTCCTCCATTAAGGCAACAAAGGTGACAAATGCTTTGTTAGCAATTTTCAGCAGGGTAGGTTTTCCAAAAGAAATACTGACTGAACAGGTGCCAATTTCATGTCAGACCTGCTGGCTTGTCTGTGGAAGTCCTGTGGGGTGAAGCACCTAAAGACCACCCCCTACCATCCCCAGATTAATTGTCTTGTTGAGAGGTTAAACTCTACACTCATGACCATGCTACGGGCATTTGCAGACCACTTTAAAAGGGAGTGGGACAAATGTTTGCCCCAACTGTTGTTTGTTACAGAGAGGTTCCCCAGGAATCCACAAGTTTTTCACCCTTTGAGTTGTTGTATGGGCATAGAGTGAGGAGACCTCTAGATTTGATTTGAGATGAGTGGGAGAGTGAGTGTGAATCCCACAAGGAGTGTGTTGTGGCATATGTCCTAAACCTGAGGACAAGGCTCAGGGAGCTCATGGGCTTGGCCCAGGAGAACCTGGCAGAAGCCCGACAGCAGAAAAATGGTCTGGTATGATGGGAATTCTCAAGCTAGAGAGTATGCTGTAGGCAGCAGGTAATGGTTCTCACTCCTGTCAGACACAACAAGCTGCAGGCAGCCTGGGAGGGTCCCTACAAGGTGGTAAGGATGGTCAGTGATGTTAACTACATAGTAGAACTGCTAGACAGGAGGCAGAGGCAAGAATTGTACCATGTTAACATGATGAAACCTTACCATGATAGGGAGGCCCTTGTGCTGAGTATTTGCAGTGGATGGCAGGAGGAGTCTGAGGGGGCTCTGCTGACTGATCTCCTCAGTGAGGCTCGAACTGACACCTCAGTAGAAGGGGTAGCAATACCCCTGCAGCTATCTCCTACCCAGGTTTGAGAAATCCGAGCAGTGTTACAGGAGTTTGGGGGCATGTTCACTAGGAAACCAGGGTGCACCCACCTGGTGCAGCATCATGTGGATACAAGATCCCAAAGGCCTATTAAGCAGGCCCCTTATAGGGTGCCTGAGAGAGTCAAACAGACTCTGAGGGAGGAGATACAGGAAATGTTGGACCTAGGGTAATTCAGGAGTCCAGTAGTCAATGGGCCTCCCCAGTGCTGCTGGTACTAAAGAAGGATGGCAGCACCAGGTTCTGTGTGGACTACAGGAAATTAAATAATCACACAGTGTCAGATGCTTACCCCATGCCAAGGACAGATGAAGCCCTAGAGCAGCTGGGTGAGTCTAAGTATCTTGCCATTATTGATCTTTCCAAGGGTTACTAGCAGGTGCCCTTGACTCCCAGTGCTAGAGAGAGGTCAGCCTTTGTGATTCCTTTTGGCTTGTATGAGTTCACGAAGATACCCTTTGGGATAAACAATGCCCCAGCAACTTTCCAGAGGCTGGTAGATTGTATCCTAGCAGGAACAGGAGATTTTGTCCTTGCTTATCTAGATGATATTGCCATCTACAGCCATTCCTGGCAAAAGCGTCTTCAGCATGTCAGGGAGGTCCTGGGCAGTCTACAGAGGGCAGGGTTGACCATTAAGCCCAGCAAATGTCAGGTGGGTATGGCAGAGGTCTCCTACCTGGGACATAGAGTGGGGAGTGGTAAGAACTGGCCAGAACTTACCAAAGGGGAAGCCATTCAGGCACGGCCTGCACCTGTTACCAAAAAACAGGTGAGGGCATTCTTAGGGACAGCAGGATACTACAGAACATTTATCCCTAATTATAGTACCATAGCTGCTTCCCTCACAGACTTGACAAGAAAAAACAAGCTAGATAAGGTAGGGGGGAGAGAAATGTGACACTGCCAGGCCAGCTATCTGGAATTTTGTAAATAAATCTATGCTAGTTGTGAATATTGATATGATTTATACAGAACTGTATGTTATGTTCTGAGCTTCAAGAATGTAACCACAGCATACCCTGCCGGAACATTGAAGATTAACTTACAAAATATCAAGAAAATAAGTTGAAATAAAGTGCATTACAATTGTGCTATAAAAGTCAATTTTAATGCAGAAGCAGACACAATGTCTACAACTAGAAGTTTTTATATTGCCTATCAGCTACACAGTTCTGAGCAAAAATCGGATAGATATGTATTTCTCACACATAGATGTTAACTCCTGTTAAGTTTCTGTTTAGCCTGGGAGCTGAAGTCAGGTGACAAAGAGTGGTGTCACCCAAACTAATCCAACAGTAATTTGTGATATTAATTTAAGATTTCTCTTAGAGAGAGAGACTATGCATTTTGTATTTTGTCTTGGACCTAGCAAGAACATCTACTCATCATCACCATCTGCATGTGCCTTGTTGTTCTGTAAGATCTAGGGCATAGTATCTCTTTTAGATATAGACAGGAATATAGTAAAGATTAGTTTAGACATTTTCTGTATCTATTTCAGACTGTCCTGCAATGTTGTTTTAAAATATTTCCTCTGATTTTGAACTCTGAAGTAACTGTGTTTGTTTTCTTAGTATTGTCTTGTTCTTTTATTATTTATTATTAAATATATTTCCACCTATCTTTATGGCTGATATTTGTGAGACATATTTAAGCTCTTAGGGTACTTGCATATGTATTTGGTGACACTGTACAGGCTAATCCTAAATAGCCTTGCAAGTCTTAGTCAAAACTACGATTTAGATAATAGTAACATTACACAGTAGGAGTGGACACCCTTTGTAAGGGCCTTTGAGTAGCTGGTAAAGAGTGGTTGGTGGCAGTGATAACCACCTTGTAGTCTGGACAGAAGGGGGCATTGCTAGTAAACCTGTGCCAGCCTGTCTCGGGTGCGTGTATGTTTGTATATAAATCAATTCTCAAAGTGTGTATTTGTCTGCTACTTGGACAGGGACATGAAGCACTGGTTGGACAGAGAGGGTGCTGGAGGTTTTGGCTTGACCACTCAGCTGAGATCTCAACCCTATAGCTGTGCCAGTGGGGAGTCTTACTGGGGATCTGGAGAAAGAGGGAGAAACCAGCCCCAGACTGACTGTGGTCTCTGTGTGCTCTTAAGGGAAATTGTACTTTACAGTGTGTGTACTTATCATTCTCCTATTGTGTACATTCCTCACTGTTGCCAGTGGTGAGGATTGAGGCTACTTGATTACTGGGCCAGTGCAGGAGCAAAACAATATATATCATTGACAAGGTGGTACTCCAAATTGATGTAAGGATGATATAAAATAATGTAACTAGTGTTGTAGTAAGAAACACTGCTGTAAATATTTTAAGTAGCAATATTTCTTAAAGAAATCATGATATAAATAAAACTATAACTTTAAGGCAGTCAGTTATATAGCATATTAGGCAGACAATGTTCTTGAAGGATTTTTTTCAATGAAGCAAATTTTGGTATATAGAAAAGACAACTGCATCTCACACAGCGTAGAGAAACTCGCCTGTCTTAAAGGGGATCCTGGTCCTGGAACACTGGGTCAGGGTGAAGTGCTGCAAAAACAAGACACCTGAAGGAGCCTGGACATTTTTATAATAAGAGAATACAGAAAGAGAACAGCTATTGGAAAGCAATTATGAACTTGATATGAACGACTATGTTTCTTTTGTATGGAACTATAATAGAAAAGGAATTTTGAGTTATTAATTTGACTTTATCTACTTATCTTTTTGTTTGTTCTTTAATAAAATTATCATTAATTTATGAGCTGAGGACTGTGTTCTGTATACCTCATTGCTAGATGCAGTGCGTGTATTTTGGTGCATCTGCTCAAGCTAAAAAGTCCTGAGCTTATAACCGGAGATTGTACACTTTTTTGTTTGCACGAAGTCTGTGCGAACACATTTTCCTCCACCTGGAGAGATAGAGTTCCTGTGGTGAGTGCTGTGAGCAAGACTGTTGAGCAAATTTATTCCATCTGAAAGGCAAGCAGACTTGTGGTGTGTAGTGTGTGATGTTCACCTATATCTGACTTTTTGTCACTGTACCATACACTGGGCATCTTCTATAGATTATTACTACCACAATTGAGAGAATTGTGTCAGTTACCAAAATCATAGCAGTACCAAAGACAATGAAACAGTTGCCAGGGAGGACCTCAAGGCATACATGGGCACCTTCAAGCAATGTGCTGACCAGAAAAGATGGAATGAGAGTGATTGGACTGGAGCGTTATGGCCATATAAGAGACTAAATATAAGATTATGAGAAAGTTAAAAAAAACAGTGTTAGTCTACACTGTCAGTTATGCAATTTTTAAAGCATGTACTTAAACTGCGGTTAAATCATAAGGGTCAGCATACTAAAAGTAAAATGGTATAAATGTTAGCCAATGCTAAATCCTTGTGCTCTGCCTGCTACTTTAAGAAAGTTGGTGTTTCAGAGTGAGCCAAAGGATGCTAAAAATGTTGTTTTATGAGAAAAGGGATTGTAATGTAATGAAACTAAGTTTAAAACTGAGCATCAATAGTAAAAATGCTGGTGACAGAGCATTTCAGTTTTAGGCATAGGCCTTGGGATACAGAAAGGCTTATCATGTTGTGGAAGCCCTAACTCCATATGTTTCCACATTGTGGTAAGTTTGATCAATTCAGAGAGCAATCTTCTGCCACTGCTTTCCACTGGCAGTGGCCATACCATGGACAATGGTCTCAGTGGTGAAGCTGCATGCAAATGTGGCCATCCAGGGGAGCAACTGATGCAAATTAGCCTTGAGCTATCCTCCTGAAATGGCACAGGCACTATCCTCCTGAAATGGCACAGGCAAGGAATTTCACTGAGAAGTGACTGCTGCCTTTTGATGGTTTTCACCCATTCACCCATATGGAAATGGTTGAGGCTTATACCATGACTGCAGGTAGGTATAGTAGAACTGTGTGTGAGTATGTGTGTGTGAGTGTGTGTGTGTGTGTGAGTGTGTGTGTGTGTGTGTGTGTGTGTGTGTGTGTGTGTGTGTGTGTGTGTGTGTGTGTGTGTGTGTGTGTGTGTGTGTGTGCATAAGCATGTCTGCCTGTCTGTAGGGGCATGAATGCAGCTGCTTGTGTGTGTGTGTGTGTGTGTGTGTGTGTGTGTGTGTGTGTGTGTGTGTGTGTGTGTGTGTGTGTGTATTTGTCTGGGTTGCCACCCTGAGGTAGGTGTGCATGCTTGTGTTGGAGTATGCATGTGGGTATGTGAATGTTTCTGCGAGTGTGAGCAAGTATGTAGGAGAAGTTGTCTATTACTGTTAGGATATGGATGTGTGTGTGTGTGGGGGGGGTGCGTGCATGTGTGCGTGTGTGTGTGGGGGGGTGCGTGCATGTGTGTGTGTGTGTGTGTGTGTGTGTGTGTGTGTGTGTGTGTGTGTGTGTGTGTGTGTGTGTGTGTGCGTGTGTGTGTGTGTGTGTGTGTGTGTGTGTGTGTGTGTGTGTGTGTGTGTGTGTGTGTGTGTGTGTGTGTGTGTGTGTGTGTGTGTGTGTGTGTGTGTGTGTGTGTGTGTGCGTGTGTGTGTGCGTGTGCATGTGTGCGTGTGAGTGTGTGTGTGTGTGTGTCTGCGCGCGTGTGTGTGCGTGTGTCGGTGTGTGTGCATGTGTGTGCTGGAGTTACCTATACTAACACAATGTATGAATTAATGCAGAGAAGACTAGCACGGTTAGGTTTGATAGTGCAGTGTTTGGTTCAGGGATATGGTAATTAATCAATAATGAGGTATTTCTCTACGCAGCTTTACCCTGTCTGTGAATTGAGGATTCTGACCACTGTGTTTTTTAACCGACCTATGTTAACTAATTAGCAGCAAAGGTGAGAATCTCCCTGAAACCTGGAGACTTTATTTTAAATGTGGAAAAAACATGTCATATAGCTGAAATTTGTACTAGTAATGTTAATACTGTTATACCTGGGAAGAGTGTAACCAGTGAAACATATGATGATGATGATGATGACATCATGCCTATGGAATGTGATGCATTATCTGCAAGAATAGTTAGGATCAGCCTTTTGCTATTGTGCTGCAGCAAAGTTAAGTAAAGTGTCTAAATTGATGGCAGGGAGCTGCAGGGTCTGCTAGATTCAGACAATGTTGGAATGCTTATAAAGGCACAGTATGTGTATAAACTAGATATTTACAAAAAGAAAACAGTTAAAGTAATCTGTATTTACAAAGACATAAATTTGTATCCTGTTATTTAGCTAGCAGTGCAAACTGTATTCGAGAGGATGAGCCACCCTGTTGCTGTAGTTACCCATTTAACAAATGATATGATAAAAGGGAAAGAGTTCCCCACATTAAAGATTTATGGATGCAATGAGAAGATACATTCTTTTTGAGGAAACATCTTCTCAGTATGAGGAAGAGAACCAGCAAGTGACTAAGCATACAGATTTACTTCTACGTAACACAGATAAAAGGGGAGTGGAAGCAACCATCAGACACACTCATAAGGGTATATGAGTCCAAAGAAAAATCAATGAATAGTATTAGAAAGCCTCAGTGGTGCTACAACATGGGAAAGAAGAACTTGCTCATTTAAAAGGTCTGTCTGCACAACACCTCTGGCAGAACAGCCTGCTGGAACAGATACAGCAGAAGGAAGGAAGTCCATGTAGTTAAATATTGAAGCCTGAAGATGTTGCAAAAGAAACTGTAGAAGTTATTGACAGAACCGAAGAGAAGGGATTTCTCACTGAAAGGGTTTACTAATGGAATGAAGTTAGGAACTATGGAAAGGGCACTCCAAGAGTAGAATTCTAAACTTTCTGTCGAGCTAAAACAAAGTCCCAGAAATGGAAGATTCTAAGCATTAGAATAGCATAGAGGAGAAACTTTCCAATCAGAAAGACTGTTCTTTTGTAGGCAAAGAGGAAGAAACAGTACATGGTTTAGAGATCTCAACCCATTACTGTAAACGTAAAACTGAAAATTCAAGAAGGAAAGACTGAAAGTAAACTATGATACCCTTTGTAGAGTGAAATCCACCAAAAGAAAAAACAATAGAAATTGCAAGGATGGTGCTTCTTCACACAGAAATGAGAAAGAAATAACCTAGACAGGAAAAAGAAAGTGAGAGGACAGTACTAATTCACACTAAGACAGAGGAAGAACCACCTAGGGAAGAGAAAGTAAGATGGTGGTGCTGACACCAAGAAAGAGAGAAATCAAAAGAGGAAAAGAGAAAAAGAGAAAATAAAGAGAGCAGAGTGCACTGAGATGTAAGACAACCTTGAATAAGGACCTAATGACAAAAGATCAGTCCAAAGCCAGGAACCTTAAACAGAAAAAAACAGGTTATATGCAGCACAGCTATAAATGAAAACAAGAAAAATGAGTACTGTGGAGACACCAACTGATACCAAAAAGAACCATAGTGAGATGCATTTTTATGAGAAAAGTTAAGCACTTAAACCCTAGTACATGTATTGGTAGGGGAGGTGCAGAGCCTTCTACCTCAGGACAGAATGGACCTGAGCAAACTTCATAGTTCTTTGACCTGTAGGTAAGTTGGATAAACTTTAAAAGGGCACAGTGGGAAGATTACACCGAGCAAAGCAAGCAAAAGTGCCGCTGAAATTGGAGGCGAAGGATTACCAAATAAAATGTTTCCACTTCTTACCCATATTTTGCATTACAAAATGATTTTTTGTACTGAGTAGGTGAGGACAGAGAGAGGGAGTAGCATGCTAACTATTAGCACCCAAAACTTTCAGAAACCTAGTGGTGAGTTTAGCACATAGTTATATAACAGGAGGATACCTAGGAGTGGACAAAATTAAATCTCGGATCCTAGCAAGGTTTTACTGGTGAAGAATAATGAAAGGCCACTTGTGAACTTTTTTGATGAATGCTCTGGATGGCATAACACATCCATTCACAGAGGCTTCAAAAATCTGTTTACTTCAATGTTTGTCACAGGTGCAATTTTAATGCATTGATAGCATTGATGAAAATCCACCCAAGGGTTTCAATACATTTTGATTATTTTAAGTTGTACAAATTAGTACCCTGTGACTACCCCTCTACGTACTGCTAACTGTATAGCCAGGAGGTCAGTCTTATTATTTTCCATAGGAGGGACACCTAAGGAAATACTCAGAGTCCAGGAGACAACATGTATGTCCAGGATAATCTACCAGCTGTGTCAGTGCTTTCAGGTCAAGCAGTTAAAAACCTCAATGCACCATCCCTAAATAGATGGGTTAGTGGATCATTTTAACCAACCATTAAAGTTATTGAAGAAGATGATAAAATTAGGACCAGCTAAAGTCATACCTCTTATTTGCTGTTAGAGAAGTACCACAAACCGTGACAGGCTTCAGTCTTTTTGAGTTATTGTATGGCAGACACCCTCATGGACTGCTAGATATTGCCAGGAAAACTTGGGAAGAAAGGAAAACCCCATTAAAATGTATCATGGAGCTGTATGCCTACTTACAAAATAGTCTGAAAGTAGAAATGTCCATCATATGGGAATACATGGAAAAAGTCCAAGCCACACAACAAGACATGTATAATAGAAGTGCAAGGACCAGTGGGTCAAAGCTGCAGACTAGGTGTTAGTCTTGGTCCCCTCTACAGTAATCAAATTCTTGGCTAATTGGCAGGGACCATTTGAATTCAAAGACAAATTAAATACTGTAAATAATAAGATTAAGCAGACTGGTAAAATAAAAGCAGAACAAATATATCATATCAGTAGTATAGCTAGGATGGGGTGAAGGGGACAACTGCCCCTGGCACAAAGTGTTAGGGGGTGCAATCAGCCATCCAATCAGTCCTTGTGTCTCTGTAAAGCCATACCGCCTTTTTAAAAGCCAGTATTGCATTTGTGAACAAACATGAGCATTGTAGTGCTCCCTGTGTGGTCTAAACTATAGCAACTCTTCCTACATTTGTAGCAAGAAGTTTGCTACAGTGTAAAACAAACCAAAAAAAAGATTTCTTTATTTTGTTTTAAACCTGAGTGTTTTAATGCTCCATGTGGAGTATAAATTGTAGCAACCTGATTGTTACATTTGTAGCAAGCAGTTTCCTGCAGTTTAAGAAAAAATAAAAAAATATTTGCTTCTTTTTTTTGTAGACTAAAATGTGAGGAAGGTGGATCAGGAGCAGAGTACAAGAATGGAACCTGATTGGCTCTTGCATTTCAGGAGTCCCAGAAACTGATCGTGGACTATTTTTTTTTTTTATTGCCCCTCATCTGAAGAGGGGTAGAAGTGGGATACAGAACCAGAACCTGTTTGGCTGATTGGCTCTTACATTTCAGGAACACCAGCCAGCAGATCATGGACCTGTTTTTTGTGCTCTCTAGTTTATCCTGAAATGATGGAAAGAAGCACAGACCTCTGTAGTTAGTTAGCAGCAGAAATTAGTAGATCTAGTGAGAAAAGAAAACTGACCTCTGTGACTGAGTTCATGTAGACGACATATGGTCTAAGCCTATAGTTAGAGTGAGATATCCTGCTTATCTAGACAATGGGTGGCACAGTGGTGCAACGGTTAACGTTGTTGCCTCACAGCAAGAGGTTCTCTGGTTCGATTTTCAGCTGGGGTGCCTTCTGTGCGGAGTTTGCATGTTCTGCCTGCATTTGAGTGGGTTTCCTCTGGGTACTCCGGTTTCCTCCCACATTCTCAAGTCATGCATCTGAAGCATTTCTTCCCGGGCTTCCACTGAAAACAGGCTCTGTGGAACCTAGTCGGACTTTCCCAGTCAACAAATGTTAAATAAATAATAAATAAATAAAAATGTCATAATATATTCAGAAGATTAGGACATCCATCTAAGATAGAGTCTATACTAAATTCCCTGAGATAAGCTAGTTTAACAGTCAATACCATAAAGAACAAGATAGTTAAGACAGGTAAAATATTTGGGTTATGTGATTTTTAGGAGGATTTTTCAGCCCTAGAAAGAAAAAAAAACTTGATGTTGTGATAAACTGGCCAATTCCTTGCACTAAGGACATTCTTGGAGTTAGCTGGTTACTACTCTATCTTGTATCAATAGTGTGCCCTCTTAGAGATCTGACAGAAGGGAATATGCCTCTTAGTGCTCACTACAGGCATGTGATGCTTTTAAACATTTTTAAGAATATATTATATTCACAGCTTGTCTTAGCCTCTCTGGATTTTGACACACCTTTTATAGTATATACTGAACATCACAGATAGGCCTAAGGGTAGTGCTACCACATATCTTTAATGGGAAAGAACATCCTATATGATTTTAAGTAATGGTAAATTGCAGTCTAGGCTTGATCCACCAAAATGCAGAAAGCCTGCTTATGACTGATTGTCCATTTAGTGGGCTTGAACCCGAGGATGGCAACTGGTGAGGTCAGTGTAACATAGAGTGACAGTTCTCACCAGGACAGTACCCCAAAGTGATGTAAACATGAACTATTGCTGTAGGAGTTTTAACTAGGTCAATTTTATATATATATATATATATATATATATATATATATATATATATATATATATGTATATTTATATGTGTATATATATATATATATATATATATATATATATATATATATATATATATATATATATTTATATGTATATATATAAGCAGGATGACTGCAACCTTCCACGTTTAGAGAAGCTGGCCACTACTGAAGGTCAATCATGGGCCTGGAACAGTGATTCTGGGTGCAGTGCTGCAGAAAGAAGAGACCTTATTTGAGACACCTGAATATTTTCCTGTGAAAGAAATCCAGAAAAGCAGAGCCATTTTAAAGCATTTATGGACTTATTATGAAAGACGGTGTCCCTTTTGTATGGTACTATAACAGAAAAGATACTTCATGTTTTAATAAAACGTCATTTATTTTTCTAACTATACTGTGCTGTATTTCTGTATAGCACAATATATACAGATATAACAAGGAGATTGGGAGGCATACGCACTGTGTTAATGTCAGTACAACTTCTTTGGAAGAGGAGGTAGCACTAGGACCCTGAGTGTGTGAGAGCATATGCATGTATGAGAGTGAGAGAGTGATCGAGCACGTTATCACTAAACAGCTGTTTAGCAAGTGTAAAAAAATAAATAAAACTGAAAGAAATGTGTGTGTCTGTGTGTGTGTGTGTGTGTGTGTGTGTGTGTGTGTGTGTGTGTCTGTTTATGTTTTTGCCTGCATGGGTGAGTGAATGTGTGTATGAAAGCAGAAGAGACTGTGTCTTGTGAGAAATCGAGAGAGAGAGAGAGAGAGAGACCAATCTTATGTGAGTGAATGCATGTATGAAAACAGAAGGGACAGTGTGTGTGTGTGTGTGTGCGTGTGTGCATGTGTGCGTGTGTGCGCGTGTGTGTGTGTGTGTGCTTGTGCATGTGCCTGTGCGTGTGCGTGTGTGTGTATGTGTGTATGTGTGTGTGTGATAGAGAGAGAGTGAAGCGTGAGAACGAGTGATCCCCTGGCAGTAGTTAAGAGGTTTGTGCATACCTCTCATCCTCTCAACCTCTTACAGCAAGAAATCTGGGCAAAGTTATAAATAATTGGATAACAAAGTCCCAAAAACTGGGACACCTTTTAATGTTGCTTTTAAAAACTTAGAAAGTAGATATAACAACAGGTTTTGCGTTAACATGAATTTCCTGCACTGTATTAAGTCTGAAACTCAAATGACTGCCATTATTTTCTGACTACAACCCCCGATGATTTGCCAAAAAAACACAATTTTATGAGAAACAGACCAAAAATATGAGGTAAAAAATCTGCGCAGTTGAGGGGTATGTGTACCTCTCCTCTTAGCTCAAGGTATCTAGATAAGCCTAAAATTAATAGAAGACAAAGGCTCAAAACAGGAGCATATTTTAAATGATTTGTGTTCTGAAGTGTGTTTGTGTGTGTGTGTGGGGGGGGGGGTCAACCACTGGCAACAGCAGTGAAGAGATTTGCTACCTCTGGACCTTTCAGCTGGTGAAATCTGGATAAAGCCTAAAATAAAAGGCAATGAAGGTTCAGAAATAAGAGCAGATTTTAATTACTGCTCTTATAAAATTACAAACTTGCTTAAATAAAAGGATGTGTGTTAGCATGAATTTTCTGAAGGAAATAAAAGTCTGAAACTCAAATGTCCATCATTATTTAGTAACTTCAATCTCCAGTGACTGGCAACAAGCCAAACGTTTGGGAATAAATGACCAAAAATAAATACCTGGGTATTTTTTTCAAATGTTATATTTGGGATGTAAAATGCTTCCTCCAACACCATTTACATATACTACAGCAAGTTTGAAACATTAAGCAGAGGAACTATTTTACATCAAAAATATATAAACAAATAATATAATAATAAAAAAAAAGTAAAACAACAATTTTACAGCCAGCCCATTCTTTAAGTGCAGTAAAACCCTCCAGGGTGTGTGTTATTGTATAAATAATGCCATTCCAGGGGGGTAGAGCTATTTACACAACACATACCCTGTTGGGAAATCTACTGTTTGCGTAAATTACATTAGAGAATGGGCGACCTATAGATCGGCACCCCGACTGGAGAATGAATGTTCTCCAGCAGGGTGTAAATGTATAGGTAATACCTGCTGAAAAACAAGTCTGCTGCTTCATGGCAGCATATTAAGCTGCTCTGGAGCTCAGACTGAAAGTAGCCTAACGATTGCCTTTATTTTACACTCGCTAGGCAGTGCTTTTGCTTGTGAGAACTGTTTGAATGGTTACCACCAATGAGCACTTTAGGGGCTACCTGAGGGATATGATAGTCAAATTAATGAGGGATGCTAGTAATAAAAGAAATATAAATTCTGGACATTTTACCCCTATTTTGAAGAGTGAAGGAAAGGGAAAGGTACATTTAAATGTAAGTATTAGTAAAAAGCATGCTACTTTCCCCTGTAATTCACTGATCACAACTTTTAGTATGGACAGTGACATGATTGATTGGATTCTCAATAAAAATTGGGCCACACTCAACGAAGATATAATCCTAAGAGATAAATTAGGTGAGAAGCCCCATACAGTACATAGGAAGGGAACCTCTTTCAAAAATATTTTTGAAAATGTAAAAATTAAGGAACAGTATAGGCAATTCTGTATGTCTAACTGTGGGTGCTGTAAATATTGTAAATACATCAAGATTGGTGAAAAGTTTAGCATCAACAGTTATAACCTTTCTATAAATGCTAAGTTTAATTGTGAGAGTGTGAGTGTGGTTTATGCTGCATTGCGCAAACTATGCCCTGCATTTTATTTCAGAAAAATGGAAAGCAAGTTAAAGGACCGTATATATGAGCACCTTTACGATATTAAGAAAGAAAAATCAACTAATGTTTTGTTTACGCATATAAGTTTTCCTGAACATAGTTTGAAATTTATTGTGGTTGAACACATTGAAAAAAAAAATAGAAGGGTCAGTTCATGGCCATTACACTGGAAAGGCAAGACTTACATTGGCAGTTGAAATATAATGCCTGTAATTGCCCAGGATTACACGAACACACATCCATTACTAGCCTACTGAAAATGAAAGCTTTAACTCGCTAACTGGTTCAAGGATCTTCAATGCTGAATAATAAAATTCATTATTTTTAATGTTCTTTAGGAAACAGTCATGTATTTATCTTAATAAATTTGTTAATTTTTACTTTTTATAATATACAGTGTAGATTTAGGAGTATCATTATTAGATGATTTAAATATGTTTTATATGTGTTTTAAGGATTTATAAGTGAAGATTTATGTTTATTTCATTTGTGCTTGTGTGTATTAATGAATGGGGCTTGTTGATGACATGATTGTATTTTGGGTATTTTTTTTTTTAATAAATGAGTTTGTTTATCTGATGAAGTCTATTATGATGAAAGGGCTTATCCTTTGTTCATTTTATAATTAAAGAACTTATATCTTACATTGAGCTTGTGGTTGTTGTCGTGGTTTGGCATTTTTCTGTGTTGTGGAGTTTATATACTGTTCTACAAGTCAGATTGAGAGTAGCAGCAGTTAAGAGGTTTGCATACCTCTCAACATCTTAGCTCAAGAAATCTGCATAAAACCTAAAGTAAAGGGGAACAAAGGCTCAAAATTGAAAATATTTTAAATATTGCTGTTTTGAAATCACAAAGTAGTTGCTTGATTAATAAGATTTGTGTTAACATGCATTTTCTGAAGTGCAAGTGTGTATGAATGAGAGAAGGAGAGTGAGATCGATGGACCACAGGCAGCAGCAGTACAAAGGCGCAAGAAGTCTGGATAAAGCTAAAATAAAGGGGGAATAAAGGCTCAAAAATAGGGACAAATATTAAATATATCTCTTATAAAATTATAAAGTTGCTTAAATAACAGGATTTGTGTTAGCATGACATTTCTGAAGGAAATAAAGTCTGAAACTCAAATGTATGTCATTATTTAGTGACTTCAATCCCCAATGACTGGCAACAGACTGTACATTTTAGGAGTAAAGGACCAAAAATTCATAGACTGTTACTAGGCTAATGATCCAGGTGCCTTTCTAAGTCTAGCCAAGTTTTCTCAAAAGAATAATGATGCCCTGCATCCAAATAGGACATCGAGGACCAGGAATTTATAAGCTACCTGTGCCCATAAGGGACATGGATGCCAGGCCTGGTGAAAATTTCCTACTCCCCATTCAATGGTCTAGGTTGTGCTTAACCTGGGTAATAGACGACCTCAGTTTTACATGGATGGGAAGCCTGTTCCATAGGAGGGGCAGTCTCTGGGACACATATCTGTCTCTCCAGCATGCTCTGTTTAAGTCACAAAAGTCCTGACTGAAGCCCAGGTGACCCAAGTTTAAGCAGCTTATGTGTTTTATGAGGTTGTGAAGAAGGTTAAGAGGGACATTGCTTAGTGTCTCTCCACTGGAGGATATAGAGCTCAATGAAAATATTCCAGGCTGGTGGGCAGGAGGACAACAGTAGGCAAGGACATCTTATGGATCCGGGACAGAGCACACCCAGGCTACTTACCATTACCTGCCCAGCCTAACACTGATGTTAGCATTTAAGATGGATGCTTAGGACAAACAGGAAAAAAATGGCCATCCAGGATGATGACACTACTCCCAGATCCTACTTCACTTCTTGGCTGAGTGTAAAATTCAGGACCCCCTCCCCATAAGCTGAGTCCATGGATATGAAGGAATAAATGAATCAACATATCAACAGGAGGTTGGTTTGATAGTTAGTGAGTGCCAGCTGAAAAAAGAGAAAATAAATTATATGAGCTGCAGCTTGATGGGGGGGGGGGGCAGCATTGTGAGAGCTGTGAGTACAAATTTGAAAGGCCTAGCTACACCCCTGAGATATAACATATATTTTTTATATCTATATATACTATTTCTGTACATCACTGTTTTGTTTGTACCCTAATAATACTGTCTTATGAACTGATGGACTATGCTACATTTTTATACACAACAGTAAATGTCCATACCATTTATTTTATATATGTATCTATATATCCTTTATATATGTTAGATATTTATTTGTGCAAAATCTGACATTTTGGATGGTATGGCTCAATAAATGCATGGTTGCTGCCATTTCATTCCGGTACTGTGGGGGACAGATTTTTTTGTAAAAGATGCAACAGTAATAACTGATAAAGTGAAGTAATTTAAGACAAAATGCAGTAATGGATTAAGCTAAGAAACATTTAAACTCTTCCTGAACAGCTGAGTTTTCCTTAATATAGGGAAAAATAATTGGTACTCCTTGTGTCTACACACATTTTAAGGAAATTATTTCCCCTGTTTGTTTCCCTATATTTTAATGATTTATTGTATTATGTTTAAAAAATTGACCACCTATTTATATTTTCACCTGCTTCTGCATAACACTATAATATATTGCCATTACTAGAGGTTTTCATGTTTCTGAAGTCACCCATACATATCTTATTTTCTGAGAAGCCCAATATTCTTTCCCAATTAAACAAGATACCACTTAGAAAAAAATGTTTGTAAGCTCTCCCTTCTAGTGACCAAGCCACCCCTTTACTTAAGCAATGAGATATAATTCCTGTAGTGTTGCTATTTATTAGTAGTGTTTGTGCATTTGTTAATCAGCACTAAAAAATTAAAAGCACTACACCCTCACAAACTCCCCTTGGGTACCTTGTTCCCCATTGGCCCTTTTGGTCCAAAGAGTCATTTTTAGTCACAACATAAAAAATTCTTAAATTTATGGGTGCAAGTACTAAATCTTGCAAGCTCCCATAATCGTAGAATTCCTTCTCAGTCTCTGTCAGGTAATCTGATTCCCATCACTTCTGTGAAAAAAAAAATGTATCTGCTTTTACTGTATTTGTGTTTCTTCCTACTTTATTTTGCTTTTGCGTCATCTTAAAAGTACTCAATTGTATTTATTACTGCTTGGTGTAACTCATTCTAAGCCTTTTAGTTTAAGCACTTGGGCTTCAGACCAGTTGTTTTACATTAAGAAGGTTTGTGGTCCGCACTGTAGTGGCAGAACAGGTAGCTTACATCCTTCTAAGTTGGGAACTGCTGATTGAGGGCTCAGTGTCTGTTATTCTAAAAGTGTATTAATTCTGGTTTAAGCACTTGGGCTTCAGGCCAGTTATTTTACATTAAGAGGGCTTGTGGTCTGCACTCTTGTGGGAGGAGAAGCTGGACTCTGCCCTTCTGAGCTGGGAATTTCTGGTTAAAGGCTTATAGTGCCTGCATATTTGAACTGCTTCTTACTGAAATCGGTACACCTTGTTTGCTGTAGCATAGACTAGATCCAGGCCTGCTGAATCTAGCTTTGTTTGTATAACTTGAGCACTAATCCATGCATTATTTAAAGTATTCAATTGTATTTATTACTGCTTGGTAGTAACTTGATTAAAGTGTAGCTATCATTCTAAGTCTTTTGGATTAAGCACTTGGGCTTCAGGCCAGTTATTTTACATTAAGAAGGTTTGTGGTCTGCACTCTTGTGGGAGGAGAGGCTGGACTCTGCCCTTCTGAGCTGGGAATTTCTGGTTAAAGGCTTATAGTGCCTGCATATTTGAACTGTTTCTTACTGAAATTGGTACACCTTGTTTGCTGTAGCATAGACTAGATCCAGGCCTGCTGAATCTAGCTTTGTTTGTATGCTTGTTGTTTGTTTGCTTGTTATTTCCCTGAAACGCTAATTCCACCTAAAACGCAGCTTTTCAGCTCTTCTGTGGATCCCTAGTGATATCTGCATTGCTTACTGTACTTATTTCCTTGTTTCACTTGAAAGAAAGTTACTGTTTGTCATTTTTGCATTTAAGTTACCTGTAACACATTGCATTTAGGTTACCTGGCACTTGCTCACTAAAGCAATTATATAAGTCAACACTAAAAAATTAAAAGCACTTCACCCTCACAAACTCCCCTTGAGTACCTTGTTCCCCATTGGCCCTTTTTTTCAATTATAAAGGAATTCAGAAATACTATTCTAGCATGTCCAAAGGTCAGTTGTCAATCTCCTCTCCGGTCCAGCTGGTAAATCTGGGAATCTTGAGGCAATGTTACAACTGCCTCATGTACACAGACAACCCTCTCCTCCTCCCAACAAATTCCAACACATGTGAGAGATGCAACCATATAGCCAAACTGGAGGCTAAGCTCTCTCAACTCAGTACTGGTGTAACCAGTCAGGAGGAGAAGGAAACCACACTCACTACAATTCCAGTCTCACATAGACCTACCACAACAGCAAACCAAACACATAAACACACAAAAACATACTCGGAGGCTCTAAATAAAAATCTGCCTAAGCAGCAGAGACCTCCAAAGCAGACACCCAAGCAACCGCTACCCCAAAACAAAACACGTGCAACACATAGCTCACAAAGTCAGTGTGCTGAACAGTCACAGCCCTTAAGGCTAAACAACACACCTGACACACTTGTAATAGGTGATTCTATCGTCAGGCACACTGACGTCCCGCTCACCAGGCTGAACAAGGAGAAGGTCACGGTGAGCTGCCTATCGGGCGCTAGGATCCGCCACATAACACAAGCACTCAGGTCACTCCAAGGCAAGTACAAATATGGCTCAGTCATTGTCCATGCTGGTGTGAATGACCTGAGACGTACCTCCCTGGACTACATGAAAAGAGACATAGAGGAGCTCTCTGAGCATGTAGCCCAGGCCGGTATGACCCTGACCTTGAGTAGCATCTTACCCTCACCAAGAATGATGCCACAATATGAAGACAAGATGATCAATTTCAACAATTGGCTTAAGTATTGGTGTCATTCAAAGGAGATCCAGTGCCTGTCAGCCTGGGATGACATGCTCAACAAGCCACGATGCTTCGCTAGGGACGGCTTGCACCTGTCACCCCTGGGCTTTCGGATATTGGCAAAGGCTCTTGCTACCCCTATAGTGCCTTTTTTAGGCAAGGCTCAAAAGACAAACCCACCTCCATAGGTATCACAAGGGATAAGAAACTAAGAGTAATGCTACTCAACGCCAGAAGTCTAAACCTCAAGATACACGCACTCAAAACTCTCCTTAGCATGGAGAACATCGATATCTGTGCAGTAACAGAAACCTGGTTCAAGGCTCCTGAGAGCACCCCAGCACTACCAGGTTATACCTCATACCATGCTTTTCAGCCCCAAAACTTGGACCGAACCACAAAAGGAGGGGGAGTATCAATATTCGTCAAAGATACCCACACCTCCAGGTTGGTGGCACAGCACGAAGCATCAGAGACTATCCATGTGTAACTAACAGTGGGTAAAATTGCCTTCCAGTTTATAGCCTGCTACAGACCACCCTCCCAAACCCAGGAACCTCACACGGCCCTTCCTGAGAACACTGGAAAATATGAAGGTCTCTCCAAACACCATTATATTGGGTGACTTCAACTACCCAAACATAGACTGGGAGCATTACTCTAGCTCCAACACCCTAGCCCAAAGGTTCCTAGAATTTATAAACTCATATGCTATGGAACAACTTGTTACCACTCCCACAAGAGGGGAAAACATACTGGACCTGATCATCACCAACATGGGGACTCTATGCTCCAGAACAGAAGTGTATCCCTCACTGGTAAGATCAGACCATAAACTAATCTCACTGGATATTCACATCCCGACCCCACCCCTGCCCAGAAAACCACAGTGAAAAACTTCTCTAAAGCAAATTTCACACTCCTCAAAACCGAGGTGGAATCCTTCAAAGCCCCCAGGCCTGTGGAAAATATGGCCCAGACCGCAGAATCCTTTATAAACGCATTCTATGAACACCTTCAGGAATGCATGGATCATGCAATCCCAAATAAAACCAAGACCCAATCCTCCAAAGGCAGACGTCCTGTCTGGTGGATCCCAGCCATAAACAAACTATACAATAGAAGGAGGAGGCTACTACATGATAGAGCAATATCCCAAAAAGGGAAGGCATCTCTGATCAGTATTAGCAAAAAACTACGGGCACTCATAAAATCGTCTAAGGCCAGCTTCGAGAGAAAAATTGCACAGGACACTAAGGATAATCACAAGGCTTTCTTTAGTTATGTTAGGAACCTGGGTGGGAATTCCCAGATATGCTCAGAATTAGTCCAAAATGACAAAAAATACACCGAACCCACAGACATTGCCAACATCCTAGCTGACAGGTTCAGCACAAACTACCCCTCCCCACCAAAAGGGCAAATATCTATCCCAGCAGAGTGCTGCCCCCCTGACATCTCAGATGCTCAGGTAAGAGTTGCCGTCTCCAAAGCAAAAACACAGCATCAATGGGACCAGACGGTGTCCCGGGCTGGGTCCTACATGAACTCCAAGAAGAGCTAAACCTAAACATAAAACTACTGTTCAGTCTCAGCCTTACTACAGGATATATACTCAAAGAGTGGCGTACAGCAACAGTGGTCCCTCTCCACAAAGGTGGTGCCTCAACGGATCCTGGAAACTATCGCCCCATAAGCCTGACTAGCTTGGTCTGCAAAGCTATGGAAAGGATCATCATGGATCTCATAAATAAAGATATTGGGGACCTACAGACACTGGATCCTACCCGGTTCGGCTTTGTTAAGGGCAGATCCTGCCTCTTAAACCTGGTCGATTTCTTTGAAACAGTCAACAAGGCCATTGACGTGGGGAAGGTGGTCCACACAGCCTACCTGGACCTCGCAAAAGCCTTCGATACTTCAATACAATATCCCACTCGGGCATTATAGATAAGCTCACCAGCTTAAATATAAACCCCGATGTCACTAGATGGGTTGCAAACTGGCTCAAGGACAGAACCCACATGGTTAGAATTGCTGGAGCCATGTCAGACTCCAAACCAGTTACAAGTGGCGTCCCACAAGGCTCAGTCCTGGGACCTCTCTTGTTCGGTATATATTTCTCAGAGGTACAGGCCAACACGGAAGGACTGTGGCTGACCAAGTTCGCAGATGACTGCAAACTGGGCGCCATAATCGACTCTCCAGCCGACACAAGCATCCTCCAAAAGGGCCTCATAGAAACAGACAACTGGTGCCAGAGCCATGGCCTCAAGCTAAACACCAAAAAGTGTATAGTCACCCCTTTGGCAAAAACAAAGTGCCCACAAATTATCACATAGGTGGTAATCCATTAAGTACAGAAGAAGTAATTAGGGACCTGGGGACCCAAGTTGATAGCAATCTCTCATTTGACAACCACTTGGCCAAAGTGGTTAGAAAAACATTTTTTATATAGCCCACCTAATCATGAAGGGATTCACATCTAGATCAGGGGAGGTCATCGTGCCTCTTTACTCATCCCTCATCAGAACCATAATTGAGTACAAAGCCCCTTTTGGGATGTACCTTACCAGACACCTGCAGCAACTGGAAAGACCCCAAAAGTACCTCACCAAGAGGATCAAAGGGCTCAAACAGATGTCATATGCTGCCCGGTTAAAGAAACTCCAGCTCTACTCAGTGGCATACCGCCTGCTCAGAGGCGATCTGTGCCTGACGTATAAAGCCATGTCCAACCCGGAATTAATGGACATGCTGCACCTCAGAAAATCCAAATCCCATTGAGCTATGCGCTCGAGAGACTTGAACCTCGGCACTGAAATAAATAGGACATGCTGGAGGGACAGATTCATAACCCAGAGGCTCCCTTCACTCTGGAATAAAATCCCAGTCCAGGTTAGGCAGAGTCCCTCACTGACTCTCTTCAAGAGGAATCTTGATGAGTGGATGGGAGATCGTAGGTTTACCCCTGGTATCACTTCTGTGTCACTGTTAGACAGAGGCACAGTATACTAACCTCGAAAAAGGGCATAGCAAAATTAATTTAAAATGGGTGGCGAAAGCCAAACACACTCTGGCTAGGCTTATAATTGCCCTAGGGCAGATAGCGTAGTATGAACCTATGAACCTATGTTCACATCTTATTTCCTGGTTGCAGTACATTTTCACTGGTGCCTGACTGTCACACCCCCTTACATATACCACTTACTTGCTTCCCTCCCCTTTTTGCATTCCTGTGTACATTTTTATTGTAATGAGCCTTATAGGATGCTTATGAAAACATCATGGTCTTATAATCTTATAAAATACAGTCATTTCTATGTTGTCTTAAAAATATGTGGTCATATTACATCTCATTCTCTCCAGTAGAGCTCTGGAAGCTTGGACTGTAACTTCCAATGAATGGAGCTTAAGGTTTTTGATAAAATTAAATTATGCCCTCACATTTCAAGTAAATGTTCATACCTCTGGAATCATAGAGGTTACTAAAGAAGTGTAAAAGGCAAACTCTTCAGCACAAACTATTTTTAGCAGTAGACATTTTAGGATGTAAGTCTTAAACTGGATTTAGAAGTCACTAGGGGTGCTACCTTTCCATAGTGCCATTTCCTGAGAAACAAGCACCACCCATGCATAATTTAGCCACACCCATTTCCTTTAATAGCCACGTCCCTTTTATCTAACAATGCACATCAGCACAAGTCTTGCTTACACCATGCAGTTACTAAATGGAGAAAATATACAATAAATCAGATCAGATGTAAAGTAAACAACTTCATTTAGCAGTAATTCATTCAAAGCAGTACATTGTTAAGTGTTCACTACAGACAACAGTACATCAAAATGACACTACACACTACAGGATGAAAGATAAACAAACATGGGAAAATTAAATATAAAATCATGATCACATTACTTATATTTACTTAATTTTATAGAAACAAATCATAGTATTGTCACACATATATATAACTATATCTATATCTATATCTAGCTATCTGTAAAGATATATATATATATACATATAGATAGATAGATAGACAGATAGATATAGATAGATAAGTTTTCCAGCTAGAGCAAGTCACTAGCTATAATTATTGCTTATATTTGAAGCTATATTTTGCATTTGATTTGGCAGCCTCTAGTAATGGCTGGTTACCTTTTATGAATGTATAAAATTGTGAACAACTCATATTAAAATTTAGCTTGACCTACAACTCAGCCTTGACAAGTGACACAAGCATTCTGTTTCTTATATCAGTCCATGGGGTCTATATTGAAACACTGAATGTTTAAATAGCGAACGATGTTTCATCGACACATTTTCAGAGAAAGCTGAAAATGTTGAAACCACAGAACAGCGATTTCTTTCCTAGGGAAAGAAATTGCTGTTCCAACCCCAAATAAAAAAAAGCATTAAACACTTCCAAACACATACACACATACCCTAACCCTAATTAAACCCCCCCCAAAAAATACCAGTAAACAACTAAATACACATATGCACTTAACCCAACCATACAGCTAATGAAAAAAAAAAACAGTAAACATTTTAAAACATATGCACTTACCTTAACCCGCAACCTAACCCAAAGGTCAGTAACTCTCGCACATTTACATAAACAGTTCCAAACACATACACCCTTACCTTAACCCTAATTCTACCCCCCAAAACAAAAGTAAACAGCTGAAAAGACACACACATGTAACTCAACCATACATCTAACACAAAATAAAAAACAGTAAACACTTTCATACATATGCACTTACCTTAAACCGCACCCTAACACTAAGGTCAGTAACTCTCGCACATTTACATAAACAGTTCCAAACACATACACACTTACCTTAACCCTAATTCTACCCCCCCAAAACAAAAGTAAACAGCCGAAAACACATACACACGTAACTCAGCCATACATCTAATGCAAAATAAAAAACAGTAAACACTTTCATACATATGAATTTATCTTAACCCGCACCCTAATCCTAAGGTCAGTAACTGTTGCACATTCGCGCTCGGGTCCTATACCGGACAAGGGATCACACTACATTTCAGAACATGGCAAAGCAACGAAGCGGCCAAGCGACTTCTTTCCCAGGGAAAGAATTTGCTGAACAGCCGCTTCGCTGTTTTGCCTGTTCGACCTACATGTATCGACGAAAATGCATTCGACATAATGCATTTTCATCATTCTAATAGGAACCCCAGTCCATGCATTCCCCATAAGTGAACAAACACTTTCCACAAAGCTATTGCTGAGGGGATTTGAAAAGGTGAACTGCACCAGTTGGTAAAGCTTTTTGCAGTCTGGAGCTTTACTACAAAAAGTCACCTGTAATAGGGCTGACAATGCAGTAGTCTGAGTAAAGTGCTTCAATGTCCACATTCATTTTGGAAACATCTGCAACTGTACATGGTTCTGACCACGTTACAGGCTGCTGGAGACTGAGGACATGCATAGTTTTAATGGGGCCTTTATCAAAGTCAAACCACTTTTGCAGGTAGCAAAGGGCTTTACTATAAAAGTTACTGAAGTCCCTACAGAACTGCTGTGCCACAGCTGGAGTAAAATGTTTTAAGGCAGATGAAGCTTTAGCATAAAATAACTGGTCATCTAGACTTCTCTGCAACTCATCTCTAAGAGGTTGTCATCACTGTGTACAACTCTTTGTTAGAGAGTATATTACTTTCAAGTTTTGCTACATGCTTGTGAAATATCTGCAGGAACTGGGACAGCTAGGAACAAAGATAGCCACCTTGTGACAATATCTTGCATCCATCCATCCATCCTCAACCCCTTTTGATCTCCTTAATGTCCTGGTCTGGGACAGAATAGAAGACCTTCAACAGTGCCGTTTTTTGCAGATGTTGAAGTTTCACTTTGCACTTTCAATACCAGTGTCTCCACATCAGACCTTGCATGAGTCTTGCTTTCATGCTTTTCCCAGTTATGTAGCACGTTATAAACAGTTTGCTGTAATGATATGAGGCGCCTCAGATTTCAAATTTAGAAAAAAACAGACCTGTGTTTTCCATAATTAATTGAGACACTGTCTGCAGCATAGCTAGGCATGTTTTGTAATTTTAGTCCTTTCTGCACAAGGATGGCCTTTATTCTTGTAAAGATGAATTCAGCACTTTTATTATGATCCTCATAGAAGTCAAGAAGCTTCTTTTGGGTCCCATGGCTGTGAGTGAAAACATTTTTCTCTTCCCTTTACTGAATGCCTCTGATCCCAGTGATAAATAGGAGGTGCCAAGTTCCTGCAGGAGGAGCTCCTCTGAATGAGGTACAAGTGCATTCATTACAATGCTGTCAGATTTTGTCTTCCCACAACTGAATTTCAAAGCCTCAGTAGAGCCGGGTTAAAGGTAAATTGTCTTAACACAGTCCATGGATATATATGAGTGACTGTGTTTCACACTATGATAAACTGCTGTCACCTCAGCTGCAGTCTCTTTGGAAGCTTCAATGGTTACATTATGTGTCTGAATAAACTCTGTCATTACAAAGTTCTGCTTCTGGAGCTGAAGGCTTTGCTGATGTTTGCCTGACTACTGGTAGCTTTTCAGTGTCTTTTCTCCATTCCACTTAATACTGAAAGTTGTTCCACGGGATGTGCACTTGGCCATATCATTTGCTTTTGGAACAGACTGCTTCCATGAATAACTTTGTTCCCATGCCTTAACGTAAGTGCAGAATGCTTTTAACTTCTTCGGAGGCACTGCACTCTTTCCAGACTCTTGCTAATCCATTGACCTTTTCTCAAACATGATTCTTGCTGGATCCTTGCTTAGCACCACTACAGTAAACCAAAATAGCTATTAGTACCAATCCAGGCAATACAATTAAGTGACCAGCAGCAACACTGCCTCGGGGGCTTGTTCCTTAGCCACGTCCTGTAACATGAAACTTTCCAGACTTGTTGTACACCTTGATATGCAGCTATCCATAAGGAAAATATAGCCTGTGGGTGCAAGAGGACATGCAGACTCCACATGAAAAATTAAAAGTGGAGCTCAAGCAATGTAAGGCAGTAACAGTAACTCCTGTGCCAGAGGTACATTCTGCAGCTGTTACACACATGAACCTGGCACAGACAGCAGGACAAGCAAATCCAACACACAAGGCATTTAACTGAGATTAAAATTTGGGTATGAAATACTGAAGCAGCAATAGTAACTACTGTGCCAAATCAAGACCCTTAACTGTTACACACATGAGCATGACACAAAGGTATACAGCTGAGAATAAAGCCTGGACACAGAGCACTACAGCAGCTATGATCAGACATTCAGAGGCATACTGTGGGGCAACAAGATGATCAAGATGAAATAAATGGTAGCTCAACAATCATAATCCCATCTGCAACTGTAATAACTTATGTAGAGACAAACTAGGCATGTCGTAAGTACTCACATGATGGTCTGATTAGATTAAATTTAATTCAGATTGGAAACACATGGAATAACAAACCTCAGGAACCAGAAACCATGTAACAGCAGCCAGGTGGAATATCAGTCAATAAACGCAAAAGTAATTCAGTCCAAAATTCCTTTAATGTAGATATGAAAAAAGTTAAGCGCTTTTGATTCTCCACTCAGAAACTTCATCAAAACTGGCTACCTAGTGCAATCCATTACAATATATCCACAATGTAACCAATAATAACCAAATCTTAATTAAGATCTAATTAAAGCCATTAGTCATTTAAAGAAATATACTAAAACAATTTTTAAAAATATATTTGTTTAATTCAAACAGACCATTGATATTAGTTAAACTACAATAAGGAATGCTAAAACCTTGTTCAAATATAATATTAAACTTCTAAGTGTTTTAACTTTAGTAAACAATTAATGAATACTGAGAGAATTACCACAAAGCCAAAAAGAATGGATGACAAAGGCTCCAAAATCAGAGACAATTTTTAAATATTGGTCTTGCAAACTTAGAAAGTCAGCAGAATAACAGTTTGCTTTACCATGCATTTTCTTAAAGATATGAAGTGTAAAACAAAAATGTCTCATTATTTAATAAGTTCAGCCCTTGATGATTTGCTAGAAATTCACACACTATATGACAAATAGAACAAAATATATGAGGCAAAATCTGTACATTCTGTTCTAGACAACATCACCACACTTCTCAACCTCCTAGCACAAGAAATCTGGACAGCAATAATCAGAAGGGGGAGAAAATAATTACTTATAATCTTAGAAAGTAGCTAGAATAACAGTTTTTGCTCTATCATGCATTTCCTCAAAGATACGAAATCTAACACACAAACATCTGTCATTATTTAATTACTTTATCCCTCGATGATTTGCTAGAAATTCACATAGTATATGAGAAACAGAATAAAAGATATGAGGCAAAATCCTGGACATTTTTTTCTGCACAGCCTAATGATACCTGTCAACCTCGTAGCACAAGAAATCTGGACAGCAGTAACCGTAGGGGGACGAGGGGACAAAACCACGGACGGATGTTAATTACTACATATAATCTTAGAAAATTAAAAGTCAAAGTAAATTTTATTGTCATTCAGCCCTCAATGATTTGCTAGAAATCCATACTGTATATGAGAAACAAAACAAAAGATATGAGGCAAAAATCTGGACATTCTATTTTTGATAGCATCACGATACCTCTCAACCTCTTAGCATAAGAAATCTGGACAGTACTCATCAGAAGTGGAACATAATTACTACTTTTAATCTTATAAAGTAGCTAGAACAATAGTTTTGCTCTATCTTGTATTGCCTCAATGATATGAAGGCTAAAACACAAATATCATTTAAGAACTTCAACCTCTCAACCATACCTTAACCTCTTAGCACAAGAAACTTGAACAAAGCTTAACTTAATGGTGGACAAATTATAAATAGTGCTCTTATAGGCTGAAATGTATGTCATAGTGATTTGTCACCATAAATTCTATTTTTGTGAGGCAAAAATATGGGGTCTATATTACTTCGCCAAAACATATCTTCAACGGACACCTCTTCATCGACACGTATTCAGCAAACATCACTGCTGGAGTGGCGGTGTACTCCTGTCTTCCAGTGTGGCTGATACATTTATACACTGGCCAGACATAGCTCTCACTGAGCATAGGAAGCACAAGGGAGATACATGCCCAGAAATGAAAGTTGTTAAAATAAAATATATTTTCTGAAGGATACAATGTCTAAAGCTCACCACCCCAGCATCTAGGGGATTTCTTGCCACCTTGATATTAGGCAATCTGGGTTTGACTACCTCCTCTTGCTCATGGTGATTGGTAATGGGAGGAGTGTAGGAGGAGTGATGTGTGCTGTATACACCTCTCACACTGGAAGGTAACACCCACTTCATTATGTCTCCTTCTGGCTCCAGCACATCCATGTATTTGCCCTGTGGGGACCGAAGACTTCAATTGAAATTGCTTGGCCTCCAGCTCATTGAGGAATTGCCCTTTGACTGGTCATAGTGGAAGAAAAAAGAACAACTCCAAATATATAACTGTATTTTTGTCCCTCATTCTGACAATATCAACTTTATGAATGAAGCCTAATTCCTACTCATTTTCCCTGTTGCAACAGTGTAAAACCAAACTCCTGTTTTTATGAAAACACCACTAGCACCCATGTTTATAGGTTCATAGGTTCATAGGTGTGTACTATGCTAATGGCCCTGAAGCCTGTATAAGCCTAGCCCAAGAACATTTCCTGGCATCATGCCACCCAAAGTTAGTTCCCAGTGCCCCTGTCAAGCGAGGCCACTGAAGTGGTCCCTGGGGTGAACTTCCTATTGCCCTCCACTCATCAAGATTTCTCTTAAAGAGGATCAGTGAAGTGCTCTTCTTGATGTGAATGGGAAGTTTTTTTCCAGAGTATGGGAAGACTTTGGGTTAGGAACCTGTCCCTCAAGCATGTTCTGTTTATTGTGGTAATGAGGTTAAGGTCCCTGGAGTGTGTGGCATGGAGGGATTGGGATTTCTTTAGGTGTAGCATATCTAGCAGCTCTGGGTCAGATATGGCTTTGTAGGTCAAGCAGAGATAGCCTCTAAGTAGGTGATAAGAGACAGAGTATAGCTGGAGGTTTTTGAGTCTGTCCGTATAGGGCATGTGTGTAAAGCCTAAGATCCTCTTAGTTAGGTATTTTTGTAGCCTTTCCAGTTGTTGTAGGTGTCTAGTGAGGTACATACCAAATGGGGTGTTGTATTCTATAATAGGTCTATTGAGGGATGAGTAGAGAGGGATTATGACCTCTTTCTTCCTGGATGCGAAACCTTTTGTAATGAGATGTGCCACATAGAAGGACGTTCTGACTACAGTGGCAATGTGGTTATCAAAGGAGAGGTTGCTGTCAACCTGTGTCCCTAGGTCTCTTGTCACACCTTTATGTGGACTACTGCCTATGTGGTAGTTCATGGGCACCGAATTTTTCCCAAAGGGAATGACAATGCACTTTTTGGCATTGAGCTTAAGGCCATGGTTCTGGCACCAGTTATTGGTGTCAGTGAGGCCTTTTTGTAGAATGTCTACATCAGTTGGACAATTAGTAATAGCTCCCAGTTTGTAATCATCTGTGAACTTGGTCAGCCAGAGTCCCTTTGTGTTGTCTTGAACTTTAGAGAAGTAGATGCCTAACAGGAGAGGACCTAGGCCCGATCTCTGTGGGACACCACTTGTAACTGGTCAGTAGTCAGATTTGGAGTCCACTACTTTCACTAGTGTGGGTTCTATCAGTGAGCCAGTTGGCAACCCATCTTATTACATAGGGGTTTATTCCTAGTTTAGTGAGTCTCTCTATGATTCCTGAATGAGGATGGTGTCGAAGGCCTTGGCAAGATCTAGGTAGGTTGTGTGAACTACCTTGCCCTCATTCACAGCTCTGGTGACAGACTCGAAGAAGTCTATCAGGTTGAGCAGGCATGATCTACCTTTCACAAACACATACTGCATGGGTTCCAGAGTCTGGAGATTCCCTATGTCCTTATTTATAAAGTCTATGATGATGCGCTCCATAGCCTTACATAACAGACTCGTCAGGCTAATGAAGAGGTAGTTCCCAGGGTCTGTAGTCACTCTCTCTTTGTGGAATGGGATGACCATAGCAGTGCACCATTCGGTAGGAACAAAGCCTGAAATGTGGCTGTGATTGAACAGGATACTCAGGTGTGGTTCCAGATCACTTTGTAATTCATGTAGAACACAGCCAGGGGTATTGTCAAGTTCCATGGAAGCTGTATTCTTGGCTTTGGACAGTGCAGTTTTTACCTGTGTAGCTGTGATAATAGGGACTTGGCATTCCTCAGGTATTGTAATAGGCTCTGTAGGGAATGAAAAGGGGTTAAAGTTTGCACTGAACCTGTCAGCCAATATACTGGCAATATCAGTTGGTTATGTATATGTATTGCCATTGTGCTGTAACTCAGAGCAGATCTGAGTATTGCCATGTAGATTCTTGACATAACAGTAGAATGTGTTGTAGTTGTCTTTAGAATCTGCAGCAATGTTGTTATCATAGCTAGCTTTGGAGGATTTGATGATGGATCTCAGTTTTTTGCTGAGGCTAACAAAGGAGTTTTTCCAGTCTTGGGACTTTACCCTTTTCTGCAACAGTTTTTTTCCTTCTGTTGTAGAGTTTGTTTATGGCGGGGGACCACCAGATTGGCTTCCTTTTTTTGGAGGAGATCGTCTTGGTTATGTTTGGTATGGCCCATTCCATGCTCTTGTGTATGTGCTCATACAGTGCTTTGGTGTATGATTCAGCAGTCATGCACCTATTTTCCATTTTTATGGATGTTGTGAAGTTAGTCACCTCTGTTTTTAGAAGCCCAAAATTGGCTTTGGAGAAGTTATTTACAGTGGTTTTCTTTGGGGGGGGGGGGTGAGGGTGGAATGTGGATATCCATGGTGATTGGCTTGTGGTCAGATCTGACCAGGGAGGAGTTGATTACTGGTATAGAGCAATGGTCGCCCATGTTAGTAATGACCAGGTCAAGTATGTTTCTACCTCTGGAGGGGGTAAGAATGAGCTGATCCAGGGCATTGAAATTAATGAAGTTCAGAAAACGTTGAGCAAGTGAGTTGATACATGAGTAATTTTCCCAGTTATTGGAGGGGAAGTTAAAGTCTCCCAGTATAAGGGTATTGGGTTGTACCCTAATATTTTCCAGTGTGTTTAGGAATGTGGAGTGGGAGTCTTGAGACATGGTGGGGGATCTATAGCAGACTACAACCTAGATTGCAGTTTTACCCAGTGTTAGTTATACTCAAAGTATCTCTGATGCATTATGTTGGTCTACTAGTCTGGAGGTGTACATATCCTTTATGAATATGGAGATACCACTGCCTTTAGTGCTTCGGTCCAGGTTTAGGGGCCGAAAGGTGTGGTATGAATTATAGCCTGGTAGTGCTGGGGTGCTCTCCGGAGCATTGAACCAGGTCTCTGTCAATGTACAGATGTCGATGTCCTCCATTTTAAGGAGTGCTTCGAGCGAGTGCATTTTGAGATTTAGACTTCTAGTGTTGAGTAGCATAACCCTCAGATTTCGCTTGCTTGTAGCTGTTATGGTAGTAATTTTGTCTTTAGAACATTGCCTAATAAAGGCACTATAGGGGTGGCAAGAGCCTTGGCCAGTATCCAGAATCCCTGGGGTGACAGGCGCAGGCCATTTCTAGTGAAGCATCGAGGTCTGTCAGTCATGTCATCCCAGGCAGACAGATACTGGATCCCCTTAGAATGACACCAGAAACTTAGCCAATTGTTGAAGTCAATCATTTTCTGCTTGTACTGTGACATCATTCTGGGTGACGGTAGGATGCTACTCAGAGCTAGAGTCATACCTGCCTGGGCTACAAGATCAGAGAGCTCCTCTATGTCTCTTTTCATGTAGTCCAGGGAGGTACATCTCAGGTCATTCACACCAACATGGACAATGACAGAGTCATATTTGTACCTGTTGTGGAGTGACCTAAGTGCATGTGTTATGTGGCGGATCCTGGCACCTGACAGGCAGCTGACCGTAACTATCTCCTTACTCAACCTAGTGAGTGGGACATCAGTGTGCCTTACTATTGAGTCACCTGTGACTAGTATATTGGGTAAGTTGTTTATTCTAAAAGGTTCTCTACAGCTGCTGTCTTTACAAATACCATGTATTTAAAATCATGTATTTCTCTGTGTTGCAAAAGAAGGCCATGATTTTAGTAGTGTGTTTTCTGTTTGGGAAAATAAAAATTTATTTTTATTTTATTTATTTTACATTTGTTGACCGTGATTGTCCAACTGAGCTGAAGAGCCCTTTTTCAGCGGAGACCCGGGGAGAAAAGCTCCAACATATTATACAATTTTCATTATAAATTAGCATTAAACAGCAATGTTACAGGATTATTACAAGGCATTAAGTAGCAATACAATGTTATACAGTGTCAATAGTCTGGAGTATAGCAAAACTATTTCAAGATGTATAAAAAGAAATACATCATTAAGATGAATATAGTTTTTGGGGTAATTGGTTGCAAAAACCCAGTTTTATCATAATGTAGTTGCATGAAGGCAAGACAATTATAATAGAATGTTTCTCTGAGGCAATTTGCTTAATAGATTTTAGAAGACAGTAGAAAGAGTATTCAAGGAAGATTAGAGAGAGCTAGTGAGAAGAGTAAGTTAAGGGCAGAAAGTAAATTAAAGTATGGGAAGTAGGGGATGTTTAAGGAGGGAGAGTGCAGTGGCAGGACGAGTGACTTTTAAAGTGCTCTTTGGTGGCTGTCTTAAATTGTTTAGGATGTGTAAGGGCCTGATTTCTAGTGGGAGCCTATTCCAGGCAATAGTGGAGTGATAGCTGTACATGTTGCATCCAAATTTAGACTTGGGTTTGTAGATTTGTAGTAGGTCTTGGTTAGAGCTTCGGAGAGGTCTGGAGGGAGAATAATGGGAGATGAGAGGTGATAGTGCTGGGCAGTCGGAAGGCTGGTATAGGATAGAATGGATGATCTGGAGCTGAGAGAGAAGAAGCTGGTGGGGTAAATCAAGCCAGTTTATATGTTTTAGAGAGAGAGAGAGAGACAGTGATGGGATTTGTAGGCTTGTTGGACAACAAATCTAGCTACCTTGTTGTAGGTAGATTTGAGTTTGATCAAGAGTGCTGAGTTAAGATTTGTGAGAATTTGAGAATTGTATATTAGACTGGGTAGAAGGTAGGTAAGAAAGAGAGAGAGTAATCTTGGCTTCATGGTAAGGAATTTCTAGTTACGGTAAAGGAGCCCTAGTTTTGAAGGAGTCTTTTTGATACAGTTATTAACATGCAAGTCAAGTTTAAGTTGATCATCAATGGTTACGCCTAAGAGCTTAGTGCTGAATTCTACCTGAATGGGAGTGTTATTAAGGGACTGTATGGAGAAGGAGGGTTTAATATTGTTGAACTTTTTAGATAGGAAGAGTAACAGCTTTTTTGGGGGTTAAGGATGAGACGGTTGTTGGAAAGCCATGTTTCAACTAAGTTAAAAGATGCCTGAGTACCTGAGAAGAGCTTAGAGGGAGAGTTGGCTGTGGTGATGACTGTAGAGTCATCTGCGTAATACACTAAAGATGACTGAGGACAGGAGGTATAGAGATGATTAGTAAAGATATTAAAAAGTCTCAGTTTAGGTACTTTGGGGAGGACAATACACTCTTCAACACCAAATCAAGGGGATATGTGCATTTAGTATATTATCTGCTATTTACCATAAAGTAGAGTATACAAATGGTGAGAGTAGGCGCTGAAAATGAAGCAGATAACCAATGCAGATTTCTCGCCACATATGCAGTTCACCTCATTAGAATCCATTTCTGCTGTCTAGAGTAACAAGTTAAAAAAACAGCTGCATGCACAGTGCATTCTGTGTATGTATGCCTGTGTCTGTATGTCTGGTTTAGTGGGTGTTGTGAAGTTGTGAATGCAAATAAGTTGCATACTGTAGTCTATAATTAGTTTCCTTCCATTTGTGTTTGCAGCCTTTGATTTTAAGCAGGTCAGCTTAATCAGACGTAATATGAAAAGAAGCACTTGACCCTAGTGGACTTACCTGCTTAAGAGAGAAATGAAATGATGAAAGCAATATGCTATTTAAGGAGAGTGGTTATTGTTTTTCTCATATATTTAAAATTTATAGTTTTTACAATTAATAGGCTATGCTTGAATGAAAACTAGTATATGTAACATTTTGATTTTAAGTAAACTATCCTTTTGGAAATGTCACATGAAGAAAGAACATTGTATACAAAATGTTTTGAATGGACCACATACCTCTCAACTTCTTAGCTCAAGAAATCTGGACAAAGACTTAAATAATGGGGGGGGGGGGCAAAGTCCCAAAAATAGGGACAGATTCTCACTATTGTTCATATAAACTTGAAGGATACAAAGTCTGAAACTCAAATTAATGTCATTAATTAGTGACTTCAATCCTTAGTGATTTGTGAGCAAAACACAAAGTTTATGAGGAACAGACAAAAATATGAGTCATAAATCTGGACATTCTGTGAAAACCTGGACAGTTGAGAGGTGTAATAAACCAATGTGTGCATACTTAATAAAGACACCAGAGGGAGCCCAAGGTAATCAGGAGCAATCCACAATGCAAACCCCATGGGTTACTAATATTGTTTAAATAACCGCATTTTCATAAAAGTATTAAACACATTTGTATATTTTAGGAACAAAGGTAAACAGAAACTGCTGCATAAACCACTTTTGTTTTTCTTATGAGAAAGAGGGCAGCTGAATACCTTTTTGCTTAAAACTGCTCTACAGAAAATAAACAGAAAACAGTCTTAGGAGACTAGTCTAATAAAAAGAATTACAAAACTTGTATTTTATTCAGTCTGTGTACCTGTAAAACTAAGCTTCATGTTTGTTTGTTTTTTTACTTATTTTTGATGTCCTTCTTGAGTAGTAAAAAACACTTGATGCAAAGAATTCTGTGATGTGAAATACCAAACAGCATTTTCAATCAGTTTGTCTGATATAACATGCATCAAAGGATGGAAAAGTTGCATAGCAGTGAGACAGCAGGAGCAACTCTTGAATATTATAAGCCTGCAACACATAAAAAGAAGGCTGCCAATGGCAGCTATTTAAGGGCACTGATTATGTGTACCTAGAGGAGACATGAGAGGAAACAGAATTATATACATATCTTAAAAAGATAAATGGATTTATGAAATGAAGAGTACAAAGTTTCCTCATCTGAATTAATAGTTTTTCCTGATGTTTCTACTCCCTTGCTGGTACATGCAAACCCTTGCATTTGCAGATTACAACACTCAGTGTCTCATATTACTCTTTTTCAACCGTCTCCTTGCTATGAGGGTACTGAAGCTTTCAAGTGTATAGCACATTTTGGATACTGCTTAGATTGATGTCCACTTACAAAGTGGGTTACTCAGTGGTCCAGGCAGAATGGAATCATCATTCTTGCAATTTCTAACCTTACTTCCTATCTTTGGGCATGGTATTGTTGAGTAGATGACAGTCGGTATGCTCAGTGGAACTAGCATGTATGTGTAAACCATTCTTAATTACCTCACTATATTTACTGTCATATATCTATATTAGCAGACTTTTCTCAGGCACTGTACTTGCAGTGCTAAGTGTCTCACATGCAGTGTATCCCTTTCCCCAAAATGAGAGCTGACTGGCAGTTTGTATTTGTTCCCAGAATCAAGTCATTGGCAATACAAATATCCTACCTCTTCCTTAATCATAAACAAGCTGGCTTTGCATGAATAGCTTTGTTTAGAACCTTACTTAATTCACGAACAGTTACATTATTCTTCTATGAGTGAATTAAACCATACGGCTTTGTATTATACTTATTGCATTTGCACATATCAGGAATTATTCAGAAAAGACATTACATGAAATGTAACTGAGTTATGCTAAATACTTATATCCATGGTAGAGTGATCCAGTGGCAGTATACTTACACCAAGAATCTGTATTGCACATTAGCACAACTATATACATTTTTCATTGTGGCGTATTGAGCTCTACATGTCATATCAGAATCACAGAAAATACAAATCAAATGGGTCCGGTGGCCATTTTCCCCTTGCCAATATCATCCTTTAGATTTACCCCCCTTTTCAAGCAGCAATAGGCCAGTCATACCAGGGGTAAATCTGTGCATACCTCTCTGGCTGTCTATGTCCTTTTTGAAGGAAGAAATTATGTCACATTGCTTAATATGGAGTGTAAGTTTTTTTTCCAGTGAAGGGTAAGAAATTCATGACAAATGTGTTTCTCTACTGTATTTTGTTTATTTTCTGAAGAATTCTCAGAACCAAGGTTTTACTGTTAGTGGGATTGTTTGAACTGTGGAAATATAAGAAGTCTTAGAATATTGGATCCCTAATGGCTCAAAAGGCTAGACACAGATCACACCCAAGGAGACTATAGGACACTTAATAAAGGGACAGAGTTTCCAGCCTCTCCTGATAGCTCTTGTTTTTTTAAGCCTGTGATCCTTTTAGTTAGGAACCTCTGGGGTCTTTCTAGCTGCCTGCTATGCCTACCAAGATATGTCCCAAAAGAGTCATTATATTCAACAATAGGCTTGATTGATTCAGGATATAGAGAGCTAAGAACTTCCTTGGATCTAGATGACATAGTTTTGCAGTCAGCTGTGCCAGATAAAAGAATTTCCCAGTCACTGTTACAATGCAATAGTCAAAGGCAAGGTAACTATCTAGCCACATTTCAAGGTCTGTCTTGCCAGACTTTCATTTTTATGCTGGGGTGTTGACTGTATTGTAAGATGGATGTAGTGATGTATTGAAAGATGGATGCAGTGATGTAGTGAGGCGGGATGGGTTTGGCATGATGGTTACGTTTTTTTACCTCAAAGATACAAGGTACGGGGTTTGATTCTAACCTTTAGTTATTGGCTAGGCTTAAAATGGCTCTTTGGGGCAGTTAGCCTAGTATACACCTATGAACCTATTATTTTCCAAATACAATGATATTGCACTTTTTAACATTTAGTTTTGACCTGTTTTTTGAGCACAAGTTGTGTGAGTCCCAGTTGGAGCTTCTGCATATCAGAGGGGGACTTGAAGGTGACACCAAGTTTGCAGTCATAAGCTGAAAATCTGCAAAGCAGATACTGCATAGTAGGTGTCCCAGCAAAGAGCCCTCTGGAATGCCACTGGTCTCCTTCATGTTTACTGAGGATGTACCTGACACTCTCACTAAATGTATTGCATCCTATAACCAAATTACTATCCACCTAAGTATGTATGGGTCAGTTTAGAGCTCACTCAACTTGTTTATCATGTTAGTATGAAATATGGTGTTAAAAGCCTTAGCCAGGTTGAAGTATTCTATATGGACAGTATGCCCACAGTCCATGGCTTGTACTACTCTCTCAAAGAAGTTGACCAAATTTATTAGACATGATCTGCCCTTAAGAAAGCCATAGTCCTGGGAACCTTATAAGATTTTTGATATCATAGTTAACTAAACTAGTTATGATATGTTCTGTGGCTTTGTATATGAAACTAGTCAGACTAATGGATCATAGTTTCCAGAGTCAGTGGAGTGTTCACCTCTGTAAAGAGGCATCACAACAGCTGTGCACCATATTTCTGGGACAAAACTAATGGCTAGGCTCAGGCTGAACAGGTGTAGGAGTGGGTCCACTACTGCATGTTTTGTACTGTTTATTAGGAAATTAGATATATTATCAGGCCCCGTGAATGATGTTTAGCAAGTGATACTAAGCTGCTAGTGGTTCAAAAGAAACACATTCACCTTTGGTGCAGAAGGCTGTGAGTTCTATACCCAAACAAGGTAGATGAATTACTGACACTGCAGTGCAACATAAGGGGGGTGCTGCACTCTTGAGTGTGTCATCCATCAGATAAGACATTAACTGTATGCCCCATCTAATTGAGTTGGTAGTAGATCCTATAACCCCTATTGAAAAGAGTTAGGTGCTTTAGTTAATACAACATAAAAACATTACTTAAATATTTACAAAATGCACATATATACACATTTCTATTTTTACTATTTATTAATTTTTTTATAACATCCTCATTATTCTTTTTCTGTAATTGACCCCCACTCCTTCCATAACCAAAATCCATTTTTTGCTACTATAGCTGCCAAAATCCATGTCCCATTAAACAAAATTTCTTTTAATATTTCATTCCAAAATAACCCATATTACATATAATATAAAATAGTCTTATCTCTCCTTCTCACATATTATTTCTTTTTGTTCTTATACATAATCATAGTCATAGCTATGTTGTGTCATTAATATACTCAAACAAAATTTTCACATAACTTTTCCTAGAGTTTCACCACTCTTTTAAATTTAAAAAAATACCCTGGTGTGTCTTCCTCCCCACAAAATAAACACACTCTTTCAACTTTCTTTTTATGTGGTATATTCCCTCTTTTCAGGTTACTTATTTATTACCAGGCTCCATAGGAAATCCACCACTTTTTCCTTACTTCTATGACTCTAATCACTTCTGGTAACATTTCCCATGGATTTACATAGTTGGCCAGATTCATGAACACCTACACTTGTCACTAATAATTTCTGTAAGGTATGGTTTGATCCTGCAGAGGGAGCCTAATTTCTGGTTCGTCTTCTTTATGGTATTTAGAATATGGTGGCTGAATTGGAGTTTCTCGTCTATGACAATGCCTAGTAACTTACTATGAGTAACTCTTTCAATATTAGTGTTGGTAACTGAATTATTTCGAAGGTTTGTTTTAGGCTGTTATATTGTTTGGGACTGAATAGTATCAGTTTGGTTTTATCGGGATTAAGAAGCAGGGAGGATTTTTTAACCACATTTCAACAGAGTAAAAGAGGTTTGGGTAAATTCTTTGAGTTTGGATAGATTTGGAGCTGCACAGATTAGAGTGGAGTTACTGCTGTACTGAACTAGCTTGTTGTGTGGCAGTGTGGAGTTTGTCTATAAAGACGTTGAAGAGAAGAGGTCCAAGGATTGAACCTTATGGTACCCCTATGGTAAGTGGTACAAAAAGGGAATAGCCTTTTTACCATTTAACTGCTTCTTTTATTTCAGACAGATAACTGAGCAACCATGTAATGGACGGTTAGGAGAGACTGATGAATTTTAGTCCAGAGATTAGTTGCCAAAGCAATACTATGTCAAATGCTTTGAATAGATCAAGGAACATAGTGGACACTTTTGTTTTAGGGTTGACATTTGCAGTGAATTTTATTTGCTAGTATATTGGCTAAATACACATTGGTCTGAGTAGGTGGTGTTATTTTGCATAAGTTCTGACCAAAGCTGGGAGGTAATTCCTTTGTTTCCTAACATAGCTAAGAAGGATTTTTAATTGTCTTTACTTTCTAATGCTTATACATTACAACAATCTTCTTAGGATGCTTTCATCTTCAAAATGGTATTTTTTTAATTCAATAGCTTTTTAATGTTAATCTTGATTTGGGAGAGTTTTTTTGGGGGGGGCTGAATAAACTAAGTAGCCTTTTTTTTCTTTTTTATTGTATTTCTTATTTATACATATGGAACACCAGGCTGGTTTACTTTTAAAATTCATATCTGGTGGGAACTGCCATTTCAATACATTTATTCTGGTGCACAGAGTTTGTGTTACTACTTGGCTGAGTCAGTATGTTGGATAATACAGTTAAATGAAAATGTAGAGGCTTTATCATAAAATTGTAGAAGGTGGGTACATCTAACAGCTCTGAACGTTGTGATATTTGCATCTAACTGTTGGGAGATTTTTACGGAAAAGCTTACCGTTCTGCGATCAGATTGAATTATGGAAGGGAGTACCAGAGGGATAGTTGATATTGATGCCATGTTGGTTGGACCATGTAAAGAATAGTTTGTCCTCTAGTAGATTTCTAGACAATGGGTCTAGGGAGTTTATGTTTAAGAAAACCATGAATTTTTGGTTGCAACCTACAATTGAGTTATAGTTAGTTTATTATTTGGTAGTTAAAGTTTCCTAGGATAACGGAATTCTTCACATAGCGTGTGGGAATTTTCCAGATTAATAGAGTACTGTATCACTAGTAAGTGGCAAAAATTAAACCATGTGGTGGCCAAAAGATCATTTACTGACCAAAGTTTTAAACCATAGTTAAGTGCTTTCATCCATGTAATTATTTGGACTTTATCAGAACTAATTAATAAAAAATTCTTTCCTTATAAAGCTTTGATATATGTCACATGATCACAATTTTGTCTTTGTATATCAGGTGTTGTTTAAGTAGTCTATCTTATTTCTCTCAAAAGCCACGGTGGTACAGCGGTAGCATTGTTACCTCACAGCAAGAGGTTCTCCTGTTCGATTTACGGCTGGAGTGCCTTCTGTGTGGAGTCTGCATGTCCTCCCCGCTGTCGAGTGGCTTTTGAAAGACATGCATGAATGGGCATGCCTTCGCTGAAGGTTGGGCGTCAGGCTGGCAACTCGGCGCCATAAAAATCGACTGCCAATCATTAGTGGACCGGAGTTCCGCTGTGGCGACCCGTAACTGGGAAAAGCCGAAAAGACAAACATCTTATTTCTCTCAAAAGCACACTAGTCTACAGGGCTTGTGTTGATTTTTGGTTTGAGTTGTGCTGCAGAGTTCCATGCTCCTTTGTGGATAATTAAATTCCTGTTACTTTGAAAGTCATCCAGTGTATGTAGGAACTTATATGTTTTTCTGGGAGCACAGAAGGGGGCCTGTGTCATGCTAATTGGTCCTATTTAGTGTGATTTAGATCTCAGTTAGTTCAGTTTTTTGGTCTCTAGGGATCTGCCTAGAAGTGATGAGATCTTTTACAAGTATAGATACTCCACCACAGTTACCAGACATGGTAGGTGCAGACAACTGCTGTGGAGGGAGTGCTTTATGTATGTTTAAACCAGGTCTCCGAAAAAGTCAGCTTGTGCGTGGCTATAAAAATGACTGTACATATCTGCAGAGTTCAGTAACAAAGCTAACCACTGTGCTTGGTCTCATTATGTTTGTCAAAGGAAAAGTGACAAAATGGTTTTCAACTAAAGTTGCAGAACTGTTAGAGAAAGGTTCAACTGCAAAGAATAAAATAATTTACACTAACCATTGAGTTATGATAAGTCACTGTAGAAACAACTGAACAGTTTTTTGAGACTACCAATCTTCCTTCACAGAAGCACATGGCAACGTCTTACATTTATTTTTTTGTCCAATATGGATTACTTTAGAACCAGATTTAGCTAGAAAAACTAAAGATAAAACTAAAAAAACAGATTTTAAAGAGTCAATTTTTAGCCTAAACTAATTGTAATCACAGAAGGATTTTTGAGTTAATAATTTCAACCAGGAGACCAAGAAACAATGCACAGTATGCAGCACAGAGGAAACAGTGTGCTGTGAACTGTGAATGTGGTGCAAATGTGTATGAGACACTTAGAAACAGATTTATTAATTATTAATTGCATTTTTGGTGAAGCTTTGTTGTAAGTGAAACAAAAGAGCATATCATAACAAATTAGTTATATTATGAGGAGTAAATGTCTGATTATCACAGTGAAAAATTATAAATGTTTTTGTGTGTGTGTGTGTTTGTGTGTGTGTGTGTGTGCATTATACACACACACACATATATATATATATATATATATATATAATTTGTATTTTATATACACAGACACAGACACTTTATACTGATGTAGTTTGTTACATGGAAATGAAACTCCGTTGCCAATGTTTTTGATTAGTAATCAGAAAGAAAAGTCATCATTTATTTCTACCTTTATTATAATTGGTAAAACATGGACATGGGGATTGATGAAGATGCAGCAGTTATCTATTATGCCTGAAATAATTTTTCCATGCACTGTTTCCTAAGAAATGGATACATAATGCTAGCAGTCATGTCTGTGGCATAAAGTGATAAGAGCACTGACCTTAACTCAAATGAACAAGGTTTGATTAGCAGGCACGACACTGAAGAAGCTGACTTGGGTTGGCAGAGGAATGAATAGGCTGTACCTGCTCAGCTATACTGAGGGAAGAGGAATATATCTGGGATGCATCTATGAGTTCCTCTGAAGAGATGAGAGAACTTATGGAGAGATTTACTCCAATGGAGACAGGGACATTTGCAATCTTAAATTACTTGTAGGAATGAGTAACATCCCTACAATATGCCCATTTGCCCATTGCACTGCCAGTGACAGGCACACTACTGGCCTTGGATCAGGAGTTAGGACAGACAAAAAACACTGACCCACTATTAATGACAACACCACTCCCATACTCAGCTTTTGCCCTGAGAGGAATAAATGAAATATAGGGCCATGAGAGGAATAAAAGATTTGGGATGTGGGAGAAAAAAAAAACAAAGAATTGCTTAGACAATATTATCATGAAGTTTAAAACATACATAAGTGACAGCCTGTCTGTGTTCCCTGAAATAATGGCCATAATATGGTATGGAATGCAAAATAGTGATTACCTGAAGTGGAAAATGTGATGGAATTGCTTTATTTGAGAGGGTGTGTCTGTAGAAATTTGTATTAAACTGGAAACAAATTAAATTATTAAACCATAGTGTGTTACATGAGTTTAAACAATTGCAAGATGTGCTTGAAGTGTGAGCTGAAGTTTTTGTGACAAACCAGGTAAAATGTAGAAACCTGCCTTTCACTTTAAAAGAAGGTCCCATCATTCCAATGAAGCACAGAGAAAAGGCAGCTATGATTGCTGCTGTTACAGAATGGGACAATGACATAAGTATTTGTGGTCATTATAAGTTGATGATAAATCAACCTGCAAGTTCTGAGATTTATCCTCTCCCTAGAGTGGAAGAACTGATGGTCATTCTAAGTGACGGAACTGTATTTTCAAAGGCTGAATGCAAGCAAACAAGCTGGATGGATAAGATACTGGTATGTGAAGAACTGGTAGAGGATACAGAGAGTGTAGCTATTAGACAATGGAGTCTGAGTGATTGTGCTGACATCAGTTAAGTGGACAGAGTGGAAGTAAAGAGGGATGGCACATTGTGATTTAACCTATGACTGTGCATGGGAAGCAAAATGTATGGCTTAAGGCTTTGGCTGAGAAATCATTAGGGAGAATGGAAAGAGGCAGTGGCAGAATAAGAGATATGGGATAGTTTATTGGAATATCTGAGGCAGAATAAAGCAATAAATGGAGAAACAAAGAAGGATGGAGTGGCAGTGGAAGAGACAGTGAGCATAAAAAAGTCTGATAGATGAGAGGGAGAAATGTGAAGGTACAGAGAGAAACACTAAAATGTTAATTAAAAGGGGGGAGTGGTAAGGAAGGGGGATGGTAAATAAGGGAAAAGTTGAATTCAGCAGAAAGAGGGAATTATAATGGGCACAGAAAGATGATGAACCAAAGCATCAAGAATGAAAACTCAAAGATAAAAGATGATGGTGGAGGTGACAGTGGATAGGCATGAACACTGATTTTTGGTTTTCAAAAAAATAAAATCCCATTTTCATGTGATGCATCCAGGAATTATACCCATGATTTTTAAATGTAATTTCCAGTCATTGCAGTGATTTCATTATAACTTTCATCTGTATCAATATAATAACCAGTTCTGCTGTCCAATGCCAAGTGTTGCATCGTGGGTAATTAAAAAAATAATAAGACAAGTATCCAGTTGGACTATCCCGGTCAACAAATATAAAATAAATAAATAATAATAAACATGAAGTATTGTTTGTACAACCCATTTGTGGCAATGTGCGGGTTTCATTTTTAGTTTTATTTACAAGGTTAAAATGTTGGCAATGGAAAAATATATGAGAATAGTAAGGAGGAAAGAAGTACATGGTTCCACAGATGCTAGAATGGCATAATAGGAGCATTCTAGTTATGTCAGATTCCCATGGCAATGTAATAATAACAACATCTATTTGTTAACCAAGTAGCATCATTGAGCACACACTCCTTTTTCACACATGATCCAGGAGCAATGGTTTACAAGTGAAATGTTCAGATTCACACAGTAGGCAACAAAGTTATAGTGGAGAACTGTAAGAAGGGGAAGAATCTAAGTATGGCATGGATTGACTACAAAAAGGCATTTGATAGTATCCCACATTCATGGATAAAAGAGTGCTTAAAATGTATACAATACACCCTACACTGATTGACTACATTACAGTAACCATGAAACAATGGCAGACCACTTTGCAATTAAGCCATGATAAAGGACAGATTATTATCCCAGGGATAAAAATTCAAAGGGGGATATTCCAGGGTGACTCTGTCATCATTGCTATTCTGCCTTGCCATTAATCCATTAAACTGTTTACTTAACAGCTTAGGCCATGGCTACAATTTGGCTCCTAGAAAACAACAAAGTCTAATGACTTCTCATCTTCTCTTTGTCGATGATTTAAAACTGTATAGCTCATCAGATGAGGAACTGAAAGCACAGCTGCAGGTTGTCAAAACTTTTTCAGATGATATTGGAATGTCATTTGGGCTTGATAAATGTGCAAAAGCAACCTTTAAAAAAGGAAAACTGCAGCACCAAGAAAACATCGGCTTGGGACAAGAATGTGGTATAAAAGAACTTGAGCAAGAGGAAGTGTATAAATACTTGAGGCTGATGAAGGATCAGCAATAAAATATGAACAAATGTGAATAAAACTCAGTAAGGAATACTTTAGAATACTTAAATAAATCCTGAGAACAGCATTGACATCTAGGAACAAGATCCAAGCTATAAATCAATTTGCTCTTCCTGTCCTAACTTATTATTTTGGAGTGATTGACTAGCCCCAAAAAGTGTTGGATAGATTGGATATTAAAACAAGAAGGATGCTTCATGCTCTCCAAATGATTTATAAAAATCATTGTATACCAAGATTATATATTCCCCATTCTGAAGGAGGGATGGGCCTCCTTGAAATTGATTGCATGTATAGATCTGCAATCGTGGGACTCCACATATATCTACTGACCTCACAAGATCCAAATGTAGTGAAAGTTTTGAAACATGAGGAGACGAAATCTAAGATGACGTCTCTGCTTAATATAGCAGAAGCATATTGATGTCAAGCAGGAATAGATATAAAACAAGAAGTGGATAAAAACAAGGCAGCAACTGAATGTGCCAAAAAACAAAAGAAAGAATATAAGGTGAAGGACCAGATGAGAAGGCAAGAAATGTGGAAAATGCATAAATATAGTTGCAAGTATAGAAAACATCTAGAAGAGCTTCATGTTGATCAAGAATGAACGCAGGAATGGTTAAGGAGAGGCGAATTCAAACCAAGAAATGAAAGGTTAATATTGGCAGTCCAAGATGGTGGGCTACGTACCCACTGGTTTACAAAGTCCATTGAACATGTGGGAGAAACAGACAAATGTAGGTTTTGTAAAACCGAATTGGAAACAGTCACACACCTTGTTGCTGGTTGCGATGCACAAATGGCAGAGGGGCTGTATACTGTCTGAAAGGCATAATAATGTGGCGAGACTGTTACACTGGAGATTGTGCAAACATTATGGTATCGAAGTGGCTGAAAACATGGAAACATGAGCCACAAAGAATCATAGAAAATGATGAAGTTTATATCACATGGGATCACCCATTACCAACAGTTCAAACAATAGATGCTAGAAAACCAGATATAGTGGTCCAAGAAAAGACAAAAGTAACACTGATCATTGAAATCACTACACCCAGTAACTACAGTGTCTTGCGTACAGAGAGGGACACAAAGTCATAAAATACCAGGATCTGCAGGCAGAAATGACAGTCTTGTGGAAAAAAGATACCCAGACAGTTTCAATAGTAGTAGGAGCAACGGGTCTTATAAAAAAAGAATTTATAATCATATTTAGATATGTTACCAATTCATGTAACCCTGTACGAATTGCAGAAGGAGTCATTACTGGGCACACTGTGGGTGCTGTGAAGAGCACATTTGGCTGACGTCGAAGAGTGAAACAATACTAATTTCATGAACTTTAATCATACTTTGACTTAGGAATGGGGTACATTCCCATCATGGTATTAGAAACCCAAAAGACTTGGATAAATTAAAAAAAATAGGCAATTGTGGGCTATGAGCATCAAACTATGTACCCCAGGAAGAACAGCTCACAATATTAGCCATCTGTGCCAAATCTTCTAACTGGGCTACATGGCAAACCATGCTCCCTGATTTTCCTAATTTGACTATTGTGGTCAAAACCAACTAAAACATTCTATGGATATTTTAGTGGTTAGAGCTAGCATGGTTATTGTTGACAACCTATGATGTATAGACTGTGGAACAAGCACCTCATATTAATCATTGAAAAAAACATGACACCTTTCATATACATAAAAGGAAGAGTGTCACAGATTTATTCACATTGGACAATATACTTTTTCAGATGTTATTTTGATGCACTGACAGCATTTAGTACCATGCAACATAGCTGTCATGTAAGACATATTTATACAATAACAGCTTATTACTATTCAAAAACAATCATGCTGATTGGACAGCAAAACCAGCATGCCTCTTGTAAATCAAGCATATGCCAATTGAAAAATGTCTGGCCACTGAAGTACCATTGAGCAGCCAGACTTTTCTATTGACATATTCTGGAAGACACACAGAGATGAATCCAGCACTAGGTGACCTACACAGTCACCTTGAGCCCACTGGCTTGGGGAGGCCACTAGCCAGAGTGCTGTCACAAAACTTACATTTCTTCTTTAAGAGATGCACTCTGCATGTGTTACATTTCTTCTTTAAAGATGCACACAGAGTATGCCCTTAGGTGCACCCATGTGTGTCATACTAAAGACGCATGCACATTGGAAAGGAGCACATGAAATTTAAGAGACGAGCAAACATGGATTTATTATGGAGAATTGACATTACAAACACAGGTGTGTGTGTGTGTGTGTGTGTGTGTGTGTGTGTGTGTGTGTGTGTGTGTGTGTGTGTGTGTGTGTGTGTGTGTGTGTGTGTGTGTCTGTGTGTGTCAAATGCCCCAGTTAGAGATGGCAGTTTGGTTAACTTTTTCAGGCTCAAACCCTGTACTTTGAATACAGGAGTCTCGAGCCCGAATCCTCTATACCTAATGTGTTGAGTTTCAATTCATTTTCAAAAAATGTTGAGTTTCTGTGCATTTTATTTATTTTTTTATTATTTATTTTCAAAGAATGTTGAGCTTTTGTGCATTTTCAAGAAATGTTAACTTTCAAGGGAAGGGAAGTTTACTGTTGCTCACACCAAGTCTGTTTTTGATGTGTAACTATTTTGCTTAGCAAATGGCCATCATCAGTGTTTGTGCTATAGCTCTTGAAAGTAGTATTAGTAGCACAAGAAGTAACATCCTTTTCTTTGGTGCAGAAGGCTGTAGATTCTACTCCAACATTATGCAGATGAAGTGCTGATATTGCAGTGCTTTTTAAATGGGGATGGAGGTGCTGCATTCCTAAGTGTGTTTTCCTTTGAATGAGATGCCTAGTAACTATGAACATGTTGCCAATTTAATGGCCATTCCCTATTGCAATATTACCAGCTTACCCATTTTTTAAATGGAACATGGACAATTTATTCTTCAAGGACAGCAGGCACTGAATTTGTACATGAAACACTGAAATGTAAAGTTGTTTGCCAGCAGCAACCTCTTCATTAGTTATATATCTCTTTAATGTGAAATTATTCAGATGACTTTTACTTCTGCACTGCAGAGATTGTGTATATTGACTGATATTGGTAGATTGTAATGACAGAAGTTTGAGTGGCCTTTTGTGGTTACAATGTTCTGTAATGGGTAGTCTTGCCATTATCGGTTCATAAGTTTTGTTTCATTGCTTACTGGAAAAATGTTTAAACCTACAAATTTAAAACACACTCTAAAAGTGGTGCTGTATTATACAAGGAATATAATTTAATACAATCAGGATGGTGCATCAAAGAACACATGAATGGTCCTAAAAATGTGTGCAAGGAGCCTATGCTTTGAAAACAGCTGAAAGGTAAACTTAGTCCTCCTCTGGCGAAATGCATTTTCTTTGAATGTAGTTTTTAATGCTGTTTAAATGAATGTGAGTTTCAAGGGCAGAGAAGCTTACTGTTCATGCCAATTCTGTTTTCATTGTGAGACTGTGTTGTTTTGTTTAAATGGCTATCAGTGTTTGTGCTATAACATTTGAAATAAAAGTTTTAAATATTTTTAATCTTTGCAGAAGTAAAGAGGAAAATGGTGTACACACTGATAGGTTTGAACTGTGTTTATGGTAACTAGGGAGAAATAGTCAAGTAATGGGACACTAGGATGGCTGGGGGGCTACTGCCAAGGGGAGGCTGCTTGGGGGGGGGGGGTCCTGATCAGCTACCTTTCCTAGAGCGCCTTTTAACCATGATCCAGCTCTGAGGGCACACCAAAATAAGAGAAAAATATGTACAGTCTGCAAAACTGAAACAGAAACACACCTGGTTTTCCTCATATTTTTGCGTTGTCCCTGTAAATGCCTGTTTTTAACAGTTAAAAACAAAATGAACAAACAGCAGTGGAGATTCTGTTTTCTCCATTGCTTCTCCTGCATTGATGTGCAAAGTATTAAGTTTAAGGGTGTGCACACTTATGCAACCAGCTAATTGTAAGTTTTTTATTTTTTTATATTTTTTCCCTAACAGATTTGTTTTTCAACTGAATTGTACAGGTTATAGGTCACATTAAAGGTGGGAAAAGTTTTGAAATGATTTATTGTGGTCTCATTTTTTTATATCACAAAAACCTGATATTTAACAGGGGTGTGTACACTTTTTATATCCACTGTATATAGATGCAGAACTTCTCATCAATGAGTTTGCTCTTTGACAAGTGAAAAAGCCAGTTCAGCTGATCAAAAATCAGTTGATTAAAAAGTACCATCTTTTTCACCATGAGATTACAGTACAGTGTGACTCTGGGAATATGCCCTTTCCCCAGTGCAGTATGATTCACACACACACACACACACACACACACACACAGACACACACACGCGCTGATGAGTATAACAGAAAAAAGCCAGTAAATGTGATCTAAATTTAACTGATTGCAGATTAATACCTTTTTTCTGTGCAAGATCGCAGAAGTTAGAAAGTGTGTAATTTGCCCTTTCTCCACTGTTTTGTGATCTCAGAATTCACATATAAAATTACCATGGGGTTACTGTTATTTATTTTTTGTTTGTTTATTCTTGATTATTGTATTATTTGTGTTTCAGATAGTTTTGCTTGATTGTTTAATGTTCTTAATTTGAGTATTAGGCCAGGAGTCATATGTGTGTGTGTGTGTGGGGGGGGGGTCAGCAGTTAACGTTGTCGCCTCACAGCAAGAGGTTCTCTGGTTCAATTCTCGGCTGGGGTGCCTTCTGTGCAGAGTCTGCATGTCCTCCCTGCATTCATGTGGATTTCCACCTGGTAGTCTAGTTCCCTCCCACATTCCAAAGACATGCATTTGGAGCGTTTGAATGCAGGCCTCTGCTGAAAATAGGCTCTGTCCTGGTCAGACTTTCCCAGTCAACAAATGTTAAATAAATAAGTAAATATGGGTCTACTGAAAAAGAACAAGTGACCCAAATATTGGCAGTCACAAGACTGATCACATTGACGTTATGCATATGCTGATTAAAAATCTCAGCACATGCAAAACAAAGTTTTTAATGAAAATTATAAATGCCATTTTTTTATCAGTTGGCTGGTTAAGATACACTTTTCTTTATTTTTGTGCTTAGCCTTGTTTATTCACAGTAACAATTTTTACTTTACTTTTTTATATTAAACTATATTCACTCACAGTGCATTTGCACTGATAATATTATATAAACTATTAGAGTAGCTGCCTTTGTAGACCATTTTTAAGCTTAGCCAGTTTTGCTATTTATGCTCAAATTAACCTATCCCATTTGGTTAGAGATTTGCTTTACCCATACCATGACTGATAATTATATATTACCCTAATGAGAATAGCTGGTATTATACTATAGATCATTTGAGGGGGCATATACATGAGATAAAGCATTTAGGAGTTACTTCTGTCCATTAGTAGCACAGGGGGCAATCCAAGGGTAAATTTTCTGTTTCCCATCCATAAATCCAAGTTGTGCTTGAATATGGATAGGGATACATTTTGTTTTATGTGGATGGGGAGTTTGTTCCAGAGCAGCAATATGTACCTTCAAGATGTACCTGTCCCTCCAAACCATACTGTTGATGTTACAGAAGAGGTTTATGAAAAATTATATTGAGCTTACTGGATCCAAAGTATCACGTCAGGGTCACCATTGAAAAATTATATTGAGCTGCTCTCTGCTTACTTCTGCTTGCTTGCTTGCTTACTGTGGGATTTGAAGTCTTCTTAAGACACACAGTCTTGCTGTGCTGTTTACTGCTGAATCAGAGACACATCATGACTCCATCTGTCAAGCCTTTCAAATTGCACACTGATAAAGAAATATATTTTGCAGCTATAAGCACAGTTACAGATAACTTATTTTATAACAAACCACACGTATCTGTCAGATTTGTAGCATATATTTACAAAGTTTTCCTTCATTACAGATATGAATGATAACTTCTACAAAATACCTCTCTCTGTCCTTCTCTCACATAACTGAATTACTACAATAGCTAAATACAGAGCTAGTCACGCACACAAGAGGTTGTTATTTCCTCAGTATATTTTTCTGGCCTTCTATGGGAAGTCACATAATGTCTGTTTTTAGACTTTTCTATTGTCCTTTTGTGATGTAAGCACTTTTGCTGATGTGAGGATGCCATTCTGAAAGGAAACATCTGTATAAGCTGTTCCTACTGGAAAAAACATCACGTATTGCTGAATTTATAAAAAAGGATGTCTGTTAATAGATATTTGTTCTGCAAACATGAGAAAATCATATAATCCTTGCTTTCCAATATTGCTTTGTTAGGCTTTTCTTTTTGATGCTGTGAAGAGAAGCCTGTCTGTTATACATATAGTATGAATGCACATTTTACATTGCTAAACTCTATACATATATTCAAGCAAACTTTTTATTCTATAATTTATCTTTCAACATATTTATATTCATAATATCTAACAATTCCCTCTGTTTTTAAACATACTCAAAACATTTTATATAAAAAACACATTATTTTTATATAAAACCTTTAGTCTTTTTTGATACAAGTCAAAATGCAATTTTACATAGTTAATACAATGATATTAAAGTATTACTACCAAAACTGAATGTATTTCACAACTTTTTCTTTTGCAGACCATTCTGTGAAAATATTTTATCAGTTATGAGCTGTGTCTGTTTTAATTTTACTTGATTAATTTATTATTTTGCAATCACATAATTTAATTTATGACTTAGAATTGTTTCATTAACTCTTTGCAACTGTTGAATTAACTATGAGACAATAACTATGTGCTACTGCAAGCATTTATACACTGCTAAAAATATACAGTTTTAATGTCATTTTAACCATCACATTGTGTTCATGTCTCTGAACTGCTCAATAACTTCTTGGTAAAATACTGAACTGGGCTTAGATACACAGACTGTTTGCTATTTATGCATTTCAATTTACTAGGTACCCTGGACCCATTGTTTTCTTTACTAGACATTAAGACTTTTCTACTTAATTTTTCTGCATTTGTACATACAATGACTATAAAGTACATTTAGTCTAATCTTACAAATTTAATAACATTAATATTAAGCAAAATCTTGGAAAATGTTTGTCTCTTTAGAAATATCTAGTGGAATTGACACCAAATCCATATGTCCTGTTATTTTAAACTACATACTCAACAATTATTAAAAATATTCATGCTTTTTATACCAACATTGTTTTTCCAAAAACTTATTAAAAATAGTGACCATTCTTGCTCAATTTTTTTACATATCTTTACTCTCTTTTGTATAGCTGTAATCAGTTTTAAGCCATCTCTTGTTTTTTAAACCATCTCTTGTATAGCTTTATAGTTTAACAGGTTGTAAATACAATTTAATGCTAAACAATACAATAATAACCATTATGATAGCTATTAACAACTTGTAAAATATCTTATCCTGTCAGGTTTAATCCAGTTTACCAGTATTTCTAATACACTAATACCTGTTTTTTCCTCTCATAAAAGAGTATTGTCAAGAAGGAATGAGATATTTTTTCCTGTAGCTTTATTTTAGAACCTTATTATTTATTTTTTTCAGTAGCTTTATTTCTGACACTTGTTTATTTTTTCTGTAGCTTCATTTCAGACCCTTGTGCAGTACTGCTTATACAGTCAGTGTAAAACTGAGAAACTGCCCCTCCCCCTGTAGTACTTCAGCACTGTTTTCCTGCCCTATGCTGTGAGAATAGAATGTATGTCATCTACATTTGTTTTATTAGGTTACTAAATAAAGCTTTCACTGTATATTACCTCTAGTAGGTATTTACACCCTCCTGCACAATTGATTTGAACTGTATATATATATATATATATATATATATATATATATATACTGTAGCCCATTTGCTGGCTGTTCTTGATGCAACTGAATTTTTTTTTTTGTCCTTTTAACATTTACTTGCAAACAGATTATCAGTGACATCTATGCACAATTGTGGCATTTTATGACAATTACTAAATAGTGTTGCTTGTAAACATTTTAACAATTATGTTTTAATAACAATGATGCTTTAGGAAAAACTCAAGCTACTTATCTGGCAATCAGTCTTGTTGTTTATCTTATCTTTCCAGCATTTCCTGTAACTATTCATTCAGTCTAGGAAGGTCTGAGCTCACATTTTATACTCTATAAACTATAATAAATTATTTTGGCATTTTTCCTTTAATGTGATTGTGATTTGCATAACTATGCATTTATACAACATAAATAGACATCATTTTACAATTACCTTACATGGATTTCAGTATATATATTTTTTTATTTATTTAACTATTTAACTGTCCTGCCATTAATTTTACAAAAACTGTTTGACCAATACCATCTGTGATTTTCATTTTAAAATTTAGAACTTTAACTGCTTGGTGTTACTATACAATTATAACATATGTTTATTTATATTTGCTGTTGTCTGCCTTTTGCTTTTGTGCATTGTAAACAAATGTACTCTAGATGAAAAGAACACACATGCATGTCTGTCTTGTATCTTTATACAAGCATGTCATGTCCCTACCATCCTAGCATGCATGCTTAACCATTTTCAAAACATAAACATATTATAAAATATATTTCTTTTGCACAGATTAACTGTGTATGCAGGAAATTCCCAGTCTTTGTCAGTTGAGCTAATTTATTTCCTTTATCCTGCAACTGCTGTTGAATTTCCTTGGATGTTGCATGGTCTTTCTGACATTCTTTAGAAAGCTGTTCTGCTGAATTTGAAACTCCTATGCACTTTTGAAAAGATGTGTGTATAACTTGTCTAAGTTTCCTGAACTCATTGTGTCTGTCTTTTAGAAGTTTATTACATTTCTTTGTAACAAAATGTACTAGAGTTTCTATCAGTAACTGATTTGACTGTTGTTGCAACTCTGAAATAAACATTTTACATCTGGTGACAGAACATAACTGTCTAACATTTGAATATAATGTCAACATATTAACTTTTCTTGGTTCTTTACCTTTACAATTTTTGTCTGTGCAGTCTAACCTTTGGATAATGTCATGCACTGTATTTTTATGACATTGTACACACAATAAACATTTTTATACAACACATGATTTTATTTCAGATACCAGTCAAATATAATCCATTTGCATAATGCCTTACTATCAAATTGCAATCCATTTGCATAATGCCTTACTATTAACTTGCCCTAATAAGGTTTTACATTTGCTAATATGCTGTATATACATTTATTCTGTTATTATTATTACCTCTATGGCATTCATACTGTATGTAACACAGAATAATTTTCTTACCAGTCAACAGACAGGCAGATGGCCAAGCTGCTTTACTGTAGATGGTTGAAAAGTTTCTGTAGTCACTTGTGAAGTTGGTACAGCAAAACTGGCAGATTCAGTCTTACAACCTCGTCTTGTACCTTTTCTGGAGAATTTATGGAACTGCTCCACCTTCCTGCAATGCAGTCTCACCTGATTTAGACGTCTATTAAACTGTATTGCTACAAACTGTTGAAAACTGTAGAAATCTGAAGTACTTCACATAAACGTTACTGTGCTTTTACAGGAGTGACATTACCCATTCACTCCCCCTGTTTTTGGATACAGGCTAGGAACGTTGTCAAAGGATCACCATTGAAAAATTATATTGAGCTGCTCTCTGCTTACTTCTGCTTGCTTGCTTGCTTACTGTGGGATTTGAAGTCTTCTTAAGACACACAGTCTTGCTGTGCTGTTTACTGCTGAATCAGAGACACATCATGACTCCATCTGTCAAGCCTTTCAAATTGCACACTGATAAAGAAATATATTTTGCAGCTATAAGCACAGTTACAGATAACTTATTTTATAACAAACCACACGTAGTCTGTCAGATTATTAGCATATATTTACAAAGTTTTCCTTCATTACAGATATGAATGATAACTTCTACAAAATACCTCTCTCTGTCCTTCTCTCTGTCCTTCTCTCACATAACTGAATTACTACAATAGCTAAATACAGAGCTAGTCACGCACACAAGAGGTTGTTATTTCCTCAGTATATTTTTCTGGCCTTCTATGGGAAGTCACATAATGTCTGTTTTTAGACTTTTCTATTGTCCTTTTGTGATGTAAGCACTTTTGCTGATGTGAGGATGCCATTCTGAAAGGAAACATCTGTATAAGCTGTTCCTACTGGAAAAAACATCACGTATTGCTGAATTTATAAAAAAGGATGTCTGTTAATAGATATTTGTTCTGCAAACATGAGAAAATCATATAATCCTTGCTTTCCAATATTGCTTTGTTAGGCTTTTCTTTTTGATGCTGTGAAGAGAAGCCTGTCTGTTATACATATAGTATGAATGCACATTTTACATTGCTAAACTCTATACATATATTCAAGCAAACTTTTTATTCTATAATTTATCTTTCAACATATTTATATTCATAATATCTAACAGTTTAGATCCCCAGCTTGAGTATTTCTGATGTCATTTGACTTTCTGATGTGTAGTAAATCCATCGGTATTGGGTTGGAGGTTGACTTGTATGCCAGACACAGGTCACCTTTTAACTTTCTGCAAGATGCCATGTATAGTAACAGGACTTTCTGTCAGTCCATGTATAACATGTTGTTAAGGTATCTCTTTGGGCATTCCAGTTTTTGCATATGTCTGGACAGATACATGCCAAAGGGAGCATTATACTCAATGACTGGCTTATGAGGGTTGACAAAGGGAGACAATGACATCCCTAGATCTAGACACAATCCTCTAATTTATAAGCTGTGTAATATAGAAGGACTTTTTTACAATAATGGATACATGCTGTTCAAAAGTGAGGTCACTGAAAGTGAGGTCACTGTCCACATTAGTTCCCAAATCTCAAACAACTGGATCAGCTTTTAGGAGTGTAGCTCCTGGGGGAGATGATTTCCCAAAGGATACAAAAATGCATTTTTGGCAATTAGTTTCAGTCCATAATTTTGGCACCAGTTATTTTGTTGGGGACAAACCTTCCTGCAAAATCGCTAGGTCATTTGAAGATTCAATGACTGCTCCTAGTTTGCAGTCATCTGTGAACTTAGTCAGCCAGAGCCCTTTAGTATTGGCTTTTACTTCAGAAAAGTAGATGCCAAACAGAAGAGGTCCCAGCACAGAACCCTGGGTACTCCATTGGTAACTGGTCTCTTTGTGGAGGTAACTTCCCCTGTTTTGATTTCCTGCTTCCTATCTCTGAGCTATTTGACAATTCAGTGGGTGACATAGGGGTTTATTCCCAGTTCGTTTAGCTTTTCTATTATACCATTTTGCCTTCATCCATTGCTTTGGTGACCTTTTCAAAAAAAAAATAATCCACCAGGCTGAATAAGAATTACCTCCCTTTGACAAATCAAAACTGAGACAGTTGCAGTGTTTGGAAGCTCCCTGTGTCCTGATTAATTAGTTCCACGATAAGTCTTTGCATGTGAGCACATGTATGCTTTGCAAAGTGCTTAGGATTATGCACTTAAATTTCAATTTATTTTTCTTAAAATATTTTTTGTTTGATTTTGCATTTTAGTATTTCATTTAGATATGGCAGTTGTTTTTGAGGGACTGGTCTTTATTCTTACTGTATACAGTGTTTCTGGGTTAACTGAGCCGAAATGTAATCATAGAATTCTAGAGTGTTGGTTCTGATTGGCTGAAGGAGTAGATGCCATGCACATGATCTATATGAAACTGCTGATGTACGTGAAATCTCTGTAGATAAAAATATGTACACCCTGGAGTGAGATACCGGGGTTTGGTACATCATGACATCTAGATATTTATTTGCGATAAATGAGTATACACACACACACACACACACACACACACACACACACACACACACACACACACACACACACACACACACACACACACACACACACACACACGTACACAAAAATATAAATATATATAAAAACGGTTTACTATTAAAATGTGGAAATGACTTTGTCTGAATTGCGTTACATCGAAGGTATGGTTTTAAAGTGCATGAAAAGTGAAAGTAAACTTACCAAAGCTGGAATCCCGATAGTTGAACACCAAATGCAGTTCAATGGTCACATTTTTCAAATGGCAAATATCGAACTCTCGATATTACCATGGTTTGAAATTGAGGAGTAAAATCATTTTGAAATTCAACATTGAATTTTGCCAATATGAATAAACGAACAAAGTCATTTCCATATTGTACTAGTAAACCTATAAAAACACATATGCACATGCACACATACACAAAAATATAAATATATATATATAAAAACACATAGGTGGATACACACACACACACACACACACACCTTTTAATCTTATTACTTCCTTACTCGAGGGACAGTTTGCAGCAAAGCTAAGTAGCCCATCTGAGTCTATTCCTTTGGATCTACTCTTAATTTACCCATGCAGTCTCTGCCTTTTCTTTTTTTTTTTTTTCTGTTACCTGATGCTGCCATTTTACGTACATTTTATGCAGCATCTGGGGATTTCTGCTGAAAATGTTCACTGTAACTATAGAGACCATTTTGTTGCAATTTTACCAGACATAGTTACAGTCTGATGACTTGTTTTCCTTTCGCACGCTTCATTTCAGAGAACACAAAGTAGTTTGTCTACATGAAACTGCTGTATAATTTTACAATTCAAATTACTATAACTTAGCTGGTATGCATATGTTGGCTGCATCTATCCCACATCTCTGTGAAATAGGACCCAGACTAAGAAGAGAATGCAAAGCATTTTCATATGATGTAGGAAGATTATTTTTAAACCAATTCTGTTTGTAAATGTCTGCATTAGATTACAGGCTTCTAAAAGTACAGCGTCACCAAGACAACAAGCCATGATGTATCATTACTGTCATGTAACTTTAGGCAAAAACTACTCAAACGCTAGTTCTAAAACGCACAGCTTCACCTCTGCCACATTGCTGACTTCCCGATATAATCTTTCCTCCAAGCCCTATTAGTACATTCGGAATTAACAAATGTGTAAATAAAAATAACTTCTATTTAACATAGCTTTTCATCTTGTAAAAAATCAGCATACAGTGACATAATATTTTTTTGTCCAGACCTTACATGTTGAAACATGTTATTTCTTCTATTTTTATTGTTGCTTTTTTTTCTAAAACTGTTAGAGAAACAGAATTTTTAGTTAAATTTAACTCAAAACTGCTGTGCTAACCAGAATTTGACCTGTAATGAAATTTCCTGGCTTCAGTTATGTTAATTTCCCAAAAAATGAATGTAAAATTTAACTACCCAAACTCTGTTTATGTATGTTAAGCAAAATAAATGCTGTTTTGCTGCTTTTACCCACTACCCCACTTTTACTAGTAACCTTCTAAATGCCACAGAGACTAAGCTGTCCAGACGTGAGACCTCATCACCAGACCCCAGATAAGATAGGAAGCTACAATGAAGTGATCATTGAATTGGGAATTATTAAGTATTTAGGCTAAATGAATGCAGCTGTTTTTAAATGCATGGATTGTTGCAAAGAGGTACACCTGTTAGCCTCCATTACCAAGGCATAATTAGTGTAGTGTGCAGCAACAACCTTCATTTGTCAGATGTCAAGCACTCACTCTGCAGTGTGCCACATCAACATCTGGTTTGTGTTTTTAATATATTATCCATTTAAATTGTGTTCATGTTCTAATTGTCCTTGTCTGGTGCTTTCTTTTGCTACATCTCACTGGCAACTGAAGTGTTGCATAGCTGTACTTAATATGATAGAGGGGGTGTCTCACAAACATTAGTCCCATTTGTTTTACACCTGTTTGTAGTGACACCTTAATCATTTATCAAAATGGAACTGAAAAAAAAAAGATCATTGCAGGGGACCTCTGAATGTCCTGTACATTTCAGCCCATTTAAATTAATGCTAATCTTTGAAAAATCAGAGGGAGCTTCTAAAGACCATGAAAAAAGTAAGCAGCATAGTCTGTCTTTGCCTAGAATGGTAGACCAAGCTTCATACAGCCTAACATTATGCCACAACAGAAGATATATTTAAAGGAGGTGCTGTGGACCTCAGGTCAAAATCAAAGTATAACACTGAAGCTAAACTGATAGGGTGCAAAATGTAATTTAAATGGTTGCAGTGAGTGAAGAAGGAGTAGAATTGCCAGATTTGGCCAGGTGAAAATGAGAGCAGTAACACTAAAAAGAATGGATAAAACTGCTATGGTTTTAACAGTGATCCAAGACATTGTTGCAGATATGGCATACAGAAATGCAGTCATGGGAGGTCTCAAACCGGGTGTTACAGTGTAGCAAGAGAACATATAGCACATAGGAGTATAGTGAGAACTAGTGATGTTCAGTCAAGGCAGCACAGTGTCATACATAACACTGTAGTCCTTGTAGCGTGGTGACTACATTCCGATATTTTGAAAAAGACAAACTGACTAAGCGATTATATAGTGCAAAACCCATTCTTAACAATTGTAATGCACCCCTGCTCCAGTTGTTAAGATCGGCTATCTAGCTAGGCAGATAAATCTGCCTGTACTGGCCAGCAAAATATAGTGGCAGAATTCAAAACAGATTTCTTTCTGCCTGCTATCTGTACCAGTAATCTGACCTTGACTTTCCTCAATATAAGACAACATGTTATGTTTCTGACACTGCTCACTAAGTGCTTTATGACTTTGAAAGCTGGCAAAACCCTTTTTTTTTGTAACTAGTAGAACATGGAACAGATAAAACTCCATGCACTATGAAGAATTGTGATTGGGTCTCCGCTCATAATTGGCTTATTATGCGTTGTTGGCATGGAGGCCAACATTCACCTCTCGAGGTGAGTTTCTTTGCATCCATGCCTTGAACACATAATACAGAGGAATATGATCAGGTCACCAATCATAACCTGCATATTATCTGTTTGAGACATGAATGCCAAGAAATTCACCTCAAGAGAGAAGGAGCTAGTAGTGCATGGAATAAAATACTAAGTGTTTTGCAGCTTTTAAAGCCATAGAGCACTTAGCAAGCACTGTCAGAAAGCAGTGTAATTCAGTCCTTTATGTTTTTACTCACCTTCCTTACCTCTCAACTGTCCAGATTTTCACCCACTGCCCAGATTTTTGCCTCATATGTTTGGTCTGTTCCTCATAAAGTCCTTAGTTTTCAGACAAATTGCTGAGGATTGAAGATACTAATTAATGACACATTTAGTTTGTAGACTTTGTATCCTTCAGGAAATGCAAGCGAACACGCATCTGTTATTCTAGTAACTAAGTTTGTAACAAGAAATCAGGACTTGTTATCAATGGACAATAGGCAGAAATAAATATTTTACTCTGCCACTGTCATTTGCTGGTCAGTACTGGCAGATTTTACTGCCTAGTGTGGGACCTAACCTTAACAACTTAGGCAGGGGGGTGCTTAACATTTGTCAAGGTAGGGTCTTATGCAACTCTAGTGCTTAACTGATTTGTCTTTTTTTTTCTGAGTATCAGAGCATATTCGGTGCACTCCATGCAGTACAAGCCAGTTATGACTGGATGCTCGATCATAATTCTCTGTATCATGAGCCAGTTAACATGATGGGTGCAAAATTCTAAAAATCACTCCCTCAAAGAGAACATTCTTGTTACCAGTCTAAATGAGGTCTGTGAGGGTAATAACTGGGCTGCTTTTATTGAACTGTTATTTTGGAATATTACAGGCAAGTGTAAGGATTTGACAGGGTTCATAGGGTAGGAAGGCACAGCACGTGAGAATCATAAACTATCTGTGAATGCAACATGCCCAAGGGTGGAGGATGTAGGGTACATTTTCAAGTTTTTTAAGAAAAACTCACTGGAGCAGCCTCTGTTATACAACAAGTTGTTGTTTGGACAATGTACATTTCTTAATTTATATTCCTTATATTGCTTTTTAGAATATTCTTGTTTGATTGCAATGTTTACTTTTACTGCACTATGTTAAAATATTAAACATTCTGGTTAGTAAAGAATACAGCTGTATCTCTTATAGAATTTAGAAGTTAATTACTCATGTACAGAGGAATGTGCTAGACATCAGCACTTTAGTTAAGTATAAACAAAACATTCCAAGGTTTTCAAAGAATACTCACTGGAATAGCAACAGTCTGCTGTGTAGATTTTTTTCACACCCTACCCCATTCCTGTTGTATTGTTAAACCCAGCGTCTCTCAAGTTGTCCAGTCCTTATGTTAATTTGACCACATACTCCCTGCCCATTCCTCCTTCATTGCCTGTTGTTAGTAAGCATATAAGTATATATATATATATATATATATATATATATATATATTTTTTTTTTTTTTTTTTTTTTTTTTTTTTTTTTTGCGGAAGCACTCTCTTAAACTAATTAAATTTATTTATTCTCCCACTGTATTCAATGGACCTAGAATATTGAGAACCAAGAGCAGAGTTGAATCAAGGTAAAATGGTGCACTAGGCAGATTAATAGATGGGACCCCCAGAGCAGCCCCTCCTGTGGCAACCCCCTACCCCCAAAGCAGCCCCCTCCCCAGCCATTCTGGTGTTCCATTACTTGGCTATTTCTCCCCAGTTACCATAAACACTGTACACACCTGTCAGTGTGCACACTGCTTTCTTATTTGCTTCTACAATTATTACAGATATTGAAATAAACTAGCACAAACACGGGTAGCCATTTGCTAAATAAACAATATGGTCTCACAATGAAAATAGACTTAGCATGAGCAGCTAACTTCTCTGCCTTTGAAATTTGCATTCATTAAAATGGCATTAAAACTCACATTCAAAGAAAGTCCATCTGGCCTGTGGAGGGTTACATTTAACTTTGAGCTGTTTTCAAACCATAGCCACCTTGCACACATTTTTTAGGACCACGCATACATGTATATGTTCTTTGATTTACCTTCGTGATTGTATTAATTCCTATTCCTTGTATAACACACCACTTATTAAAATTTGTTTAAATTTGTAGTTTTGAATATTTTTTCAGTAAGCAATAAAACAAAATGTATAAAACAATAATGACAAAACTACCCATTTCAGAAAATTTCAACCATAAAAGGCCACTCAGACATCTGTCATTACAGTCTGCCAATATCAGTCAATAAGCAGAATATTTGCAGAAGTAAAAGTCATCTGAATAATTCCACATTAAGGAGAACTGTAACTAATGGAGAGGTTGATACTGGCAAACAATTTTACATTTCAGTGTTTCATCTACAAATTCAGTGCATCTTGCCTTTGAAGAATTAAATTGATGATGTTACATTTAAAAAAACAGCTTAAGCTGGTAATATTGCAATAGGGAATGACTGACAAACCTACAAGTTCATATTTAATAGGCATCTCATACAAAGGAGGGCACACTCAGGAGCAAAGAACCCCTATCCCCCTTAAATGCACCAAATAATCAGCAATCAAAAGGGCACCGCAATACCAGCACACTATCTCCATGATGTGGGAGTAGTATTCACAGCCTTCTGAACCACAGGCAATACTGCTTTCAAATTCTACAGCGCAAACAGTGGCTACCATTTGCTAAGCAAAACAGTTAGTTACGCATTGAAAACCGACTTAGCAACAGTAAATTTCTCTTCCCTTGAAACACAATTCCATGAAAGTACACAAACTCATAAGCCCTTGAAAATGCACTGTAATTCATAATTCCCTGAAAATGTATTGAAACCCAAACTCACAATTCTGTCAGCAGTCTGTTAGCTGGTGTAGAGGATTCAGAATATAACAACCAGCCAGCTTTCAAAGCTTCAGGGCACCTTCCAGGCACTCAAACTGTCAAGCAGCTCAAGCTGAGTTGACTAAAAGACAAGTTTAGGAGTGAAGCTCTTCAGAGTTTTACTGCTGCAGAAGAGTACACTCTGAGGTTTTTGAGGATTGACTGTCGGCTTATGCTTTCCTTTGCTGGGCAGATAAGTTCCCCTGGAGAAAAAAAAAATTTACATTGTCTTAACTTTCTTCAGGAAAGTTATTTTAAAACTACAAGTGTTTTGTTTTAACGGACTGTCTTGAGACTGAACATACTTTTAAATGGAACATTTGTTGTTCCTGTCAGTTTAAAAGTGGTGTAAAATAACTGAAAAATGTTTCCTGTGGAGAAATTGTGTTTATTTTTCTTTTGTAGGACTAGCATAGAGTTTTAAAGTTATTTTTACTGTGATTTTCTGTAAAACATAACTTTTGTGAACTGGTAGTGTTTACCAGCAATTGCTGCTTGTCTTCCCCAGAAAAAAGGCAAATATTTTGACTTGACCGTGGAATAGACTACCATTTCCACAGTTGGTCCTTCTTCCAGCCACAAAAGGGAATATTATCCAAACAGTCTTTGTCACCACAGCAAGCTAGCAATTTGTCTAAGCTGCAGGTGGGAAACACTGCTGTGTTCATTTGTTGTACACCAGACCACTGATATTTTACCCCGGATCGTTCTGGTGTAGCACCTACAGCCACCATGGACAGGGGGCTAGTCAGGTCGTTTGCAGCTGCTGGGATCCCCTCAGTGGGTAAGGGAGAGCCACTATTGTCAGTAGTGGAAAAGGGAACGGGGTGGATTCCCTGTTGTGTCAGAATGCTGTGCTCATCCCTGGAGAAGCAGCTGCTGCCATTAGTATCATAGCGCTCCATTTTCCTGTCAAAAAGAAAACCAGAAAATGTATCTACTCCTCACATTTCTTTAGACAGGAGTAGTTTAGTGTGTCTGGCTCACAGTTTAATTCAGGCTATTGATCCTTTTTGTAAAGTAGTTATGGTAAAAGAAAGAAGGATACCTCTTTTCCTGAACAGATTCAAGATTCTGAATCTGAGCAGGAAGATACAGGGACAGATATTTTTTTCCCACAGATTTTTGATTCAGATTCAGAGGAGAGCTCTCTTTCTAGTTCTCCTTGTGGTGTTTCTCTTTCTCTGTGACTATTGATAGACTGTCCCAGTGTTTTCAATAGGAGAACACTAAGGTTTCTCAGTCCCTCAGAAAATACCGTGAGTTGTTACAGAAGGATTTTCCAGAATCTGCACCCATTCCTTTGTTTGCTTTACAGGATGTCTATGTTACTACCCGCAATTTTTCTGATAGTCATCCAGCTGCCCTTAAAAAAGGAAGCTAGAATTTATAAAGTTCCTCAGTCTTTCAAATTTTTATAAACTATTCCCAAACTTGACCTAGCAGCTATACCTTTATTTGATCCCACTGCTGTTAAGCACTTAATTAATTCTAATCCTACTCTTTCTGATAAACATGGGAACATTTTTGATAGTTATTGGAAGAAAGTGTATTCTTCCACAACTTTGATTTTCAGAATTTTGAATTCTCAGGCTCATATTTTAAAGTTTTTTCTAACAAATTTTGAAAATATGAGGAATGTTTTATCTGCAGTTTCTTCTTGTGAAGAAAAAACTTTGGATCTGGCTTCATTTACTAAGTGAATTATCAGCTAATAATAGGCAATATTAGAAATTGCAAGGACTTATTAAGATAATAACACTAGGTTTGTTAATCTAGGATATATTGTAGTAGTGAAATTAATTATTATTTGTCACTTATTATTCATATTTACATTCATATAGCTTATATATATGATAGCTCCACCAGAAAAACCTTCACTAACACCTGTTTGCTTCCCCTCACTCTTATATGCAGCCCCCTTATACACCAATTTACAATATTCTCTTAAAAACAAACTCCAATGCTGCTACCATAAAATTGCCAAATTCACCACAGGTTACCCCTACCATTCCCACCACTACCTAGCTCTGAAAGAACTAAATTGGCTCAAACTCACACAACACCTAAGCCTAGGACAGCTGTCTTCTGCACATAAAATGATATATACACCTGATAGCTGCCCATCCCTCAAATCTGTCCTAAAACCCTACATACCTACAAGAGCCCTCTGCTCAGAAAACAAACTCCTCCTAAAAGCATATATTCCAACCAAAAGAACTGGACAGGGCATATACTCTCATGCCACCACCAAGCTCTGGAACTCTCTGCCAACAGACATTACTACCATTGAGAGCTTTAACAACTTCAAACACACCCTAAAAAAACATTTCTATGTCATCAGACCTGCCCCTGCTCTTTCCCTAACAGGTGAACTCCATTTACTCTCTAGGGACTTTCCTTTCTATCCCTACAACAGGAATTTCATCTTCTAACCCACTAGCATATTGGACTAACAGACTTTCTATATTTCTACACCCTTAACTTTCCCATCATTCTAAGCATCTACTTGCATCTAATGTTGTGATCCTCATTCTTTACCTAATTCCTACCTGATATATATATATATATATATATATATATATATATATATATATATATATAAAGAGTTTGCAATCTACCACTTTACTTTAATTTAGTACATATTTTATTATTGTATCTACCTCTCTGTACTTATTTAGTATTCAGTTATTATTAATGTGTGCTTTAATACTTGTTTTTTTATCTTGTTCATGTAAATTGTCTCAACTTTCATGTATAATTTGGAGCTTTTCTCCCCGGGCCTCCGCTGAAAATGGGTTCCTGACCCAGTCAGACTTTCCCGCTAAACAAATGTTAAATAACTAAATAAATATTATTTTCATAACTAACAGCCTTACATGTTATTGAGTGGCATGGTGTGCTATGCCATGGTAGGAGACAGAAAAAATTATTATGAATGTCAATTTTTATTGCATTATACCTGTGATATTGCAAGTTGTTTTTTAGTAATTATGAAAATAAACAATATTTCCATAACTACTTAATACTTCAAAATACAAGCAACTTACTTATTGTTATGACATCAGGTGAAATCTTAGATGTTGTGAAATAAATCTGTCAAATTTGCACTGCAAGTTCCACATTTTGAGAAAATTAAATGTTATTTATTCTGCTAATTATACAATTAAGTATATGTTTTGATATTTCTGTAACTATCTCAATAGACATGCAGTCAAAGAGGAATTTCTTGCTGTTATGTGGAAGCTTATGTCTAGTTAGCAAATGTTCTAACAATATATGTCTAGGCTATAGTTTCCAAGATGAGATGAATTGTTTGAGAAAGTTTTGCAAAAAAATGTAATTTTTGGGTTTGCGCATTATAGTTCATTATAGTATTTATTGAAAGAATATGCCTGGTTTAAGGCTCCAGAGAGCACCCCTGCACTACCAGGCTATAACTCATACCATACCTTTCAGCCACAGAACCTGGATCGAAACACAAAAGGCGGGGGTGTATCCATATTCATCAAGGATACTCACACCTGCAGGTTAGTGGCGCAGCATGATGCATCAGAGATCATACAAGTGCAACTAACAACGGGCAAAACTGCAATCCAAATTGTAGCTTGCTACAGATCATCCACCAGGACCCCCATTCCGCATTTCTGGAGAAACTGGGAAATATGAAGGTCCTAACAAACACCCTAATACTGGGTGATTTCAACTACCCAAACATTAACTGGGAGAACTACTCAAGTACTAACTCCCTTGCCCAACGCTTCCTAGAATTTATAAACTCGAACGCCCTGGATCAACTGGTCAACACCCCCACCAGAGGGAACAACATATTGGACCTGGTCATCAACATGGGCGACTGGTGTTCCACACCTGATGTCAACCCCTCGCTGGTTAGATCAGACCATAGACTAATCACTCTGGATAGTCACATTCTGCCCCCAACCCCAATCAAAGAAACCACCGTGAAAAACTTTCCAAAAGCAAACTTCACGTTGCTTAAGACCGAGGTGGAAAGGTTCACAGCCCCCACTCCAATGGACAATGCTGTCCAAGCTGCTGAAACCTATACAAAGGCACTCTATGATCATCTGCAGGAATGCATGGATTGTGCTATCCCAAGTAAAACCATGACTCACTCCTCCAAGAAAAGGAAATCAGTCTGGTGGATCCCTGCCATAAACAGGCTCTACAATAGAAGGAGGAAACTAGTACAGATAAGAGCAAAATCCCTAGAAGGAAAGACATCCCTGATCAGTATCAGCAAGAAACTATGATCCCTCATTAAATCATCCAAGGCTAGCTTCAAAAGAAAAATTCCCAAGGACTCCAAAGATAACCACAAAGTGTTCTTTAGCTATGTCAATAACCTAGGTGGAAACTCTCAGATCTGCTCTGAGTTGGTGCAGAATGGCACAAAATACACTGAACCGACTGATATTGCCAACATTTTGGCAGACAGGTTCAGTGCGAACTTCACACCCCTCTCACCCCCTAAAGGGCCTATAACCATACCATAAGAATGTAAGGCCCCGGCAATCACCAACACACAGGTTAAAGCAGCCCTATCCAAAGCCAAAAACACAGCCTCAATGGGACCGAACGGTGTCCCAGGCTGTGTCTTACAAGAGCTTCAAAATGAACTAACCCCTCACTTAAACACACTGTTCAAACTCAGCCTCTCTACAGGCTACATACCCACAGAGTGGTGCACAACAACAGTTATCCCACTCCACAAAGGTCATGCCACAACAGACCCCAGGAACTATCACCCTAAAAGCCTGACTAGCCTGGTCTGCAAAGCTATGGAGCGCATCATCATGGAACTCATTAACAGAGACATTGGGAACCTCCAAACTTTGGACCCCAACCAGTTTGGCTTTGTTAAGGGCAGATCATGCCTCCTAAACCTGGTGGACTTCTTTGAGACAGTTACCAAGGCATTAGATGAGGGTAAGGAGGTCCACACAGCCTACCTAGTCTTCTCAAAGGCTTTCAACACCATTCCCCATTCTGGTATTATAGACAAACTCACCAACCTGAACATTAACCCCTACGTCACGAGATGGGTTGCAAATTGGCTCATGGACAGAACCTAGACAGTGAGAGTTGCAGATTCTAGGTCCGACTCTAAACCGGTTACAAGTGGCATCCCCCAGGGCTCAGTCCTAGGACCCCTCCTGTTCAGTATATACTTCTCAGAGGTACAGGCAAGCACAGGAGGACTTTGGCTGATCAAGTTCACAGACGACTGCAAACTAGGGGCCATAAATGATTCTCTGACTGATAAAGACACCCTCCAGAAGGGTCTCACTGAGACAGATACCTGGTGTCAAAATCATGGCCTCAAGCTGAATGCCAAAAAGTGCATAGTCATCCCCTTTGGAAAAAACAAAGTACCCACGAACTACAACATAGGTGGTAGTCCCCTAAATACAGAAAATGTAATAAGGGATCTGGGGACCCAAGTAGATAGCAATCTCTACTTTGATAATCATATTGCCAAGGTGGTTAGAAAATCCTTCTACGTGGCCCACCTAATCTCAAAAGGGTTCTCATCCAGAACAAAGGAGGTTATTGTGCCTTTCTACTCATCACTTATTAGACCCATTATAGAATACAACGCCCCATTTGGGATGTACCTTACAAGACACCTGCAAGAGCTGGAAAGACCACAAAAGTACCTCACCAAGAGGATTACTGGTCTCAAACAGATGACCTATGCAGCCCGACTAGAGAAACTCCAGCTGTACATGGTTGCATACCGCTTACTCAGAGGTGATCTCTGCTTGACATACAAGGCCATGTCTAACCCAGAATTGATGGATATGCTCCACCTAAAAAAAACAAATCCCTGAGAGCCACACTCTCTAGGGATATAAACTTTACCACAACTATAAATAAGAAGTGCTGGAGGGATAGATTCCTGACCCAGAGACTCCCCATGCTTTGGAACAAGATTCCAATATACATCAGGCAGAGCTCCTCACTAACACTCTTCAAGAGAAACCTTGACGGGTGGATGGGAAACAGAAAATTTACCCCAGGGATCACTGCAGTGGTTCTGCTGGACAGAGGCGCAGGGAACTAATGGCTCTGCTGGTCAGAGGCACAGGGAACTAATCTAAGGGGGTGGTGAAAGCCAACACACTCTGGCTAGGATTATAAATGCCCTTGGGCAGATAGCCTAGTACTTACCTATGAACCTATGCACTATTATCACTGCAAAGAATACTCCTTACTAATAACATTGCAATTTGTACAGTTTTAATAGCTTTATTGTTCACAAAATATTTAATTTTGTTTATGTTATCCTTTTTAAACTTATTTTTCATAAAATGCTCTGGAATGCAAGATGTTTGTAGACTGTTGGAGGTGTGACATTCCACATCACTTAGGCATTAATGAGTTAAATAGCTTAGTTTCTTCAAATGTACAGATCAGTACTCATTGTTTACAGTTTGTATATGGCTCTGTTAATACTTCTTAAAGGGCTATGGTCATTGGCACTGTTTTGACGATATTTGCATGGCTGCATTCTCAGAAATTCCCAGATGATGTTAAAAATTAGATTTTAAATTCTCCCTTTGATAAAGATTTAGTGTTTAGCCCCTCTGCTGCAGAGGTGATCAAAAAGTGCAATGAAAGAGAAAAATTAATCCAGGGACTCTCTAAGATTTTCCAGTCGTCCTTTGCCAATTTGTACAAGAGATAGCTACTGGGTGATATGTATGTTTTAGTAATTTATTTTGGTTTTATCAGTTGCTAAATTAAAGCTCTACATGCTTTTTATAACTGTTATCTGCTGCCTTTCATTTTTGGCTTTCCTGGTGGTCCAAGTCACATGGTCTTTGGTTACTTTCTGCAGTTAATCATTTATTTGTCTGCTTGTTTTGTTGTGTTTTGCATGTTTATTGTTATACGTGTAGTTAGGCTGATTCTTGCAACCTTACCTGGGCAGAATGGCAGCTGCATCAATACAGATTTCTAAATGTTGCAAAGCAATGCAATCATTACAGAACACAATATACAGTCTGATGCAGTGCTGTGCATCTAGGCATGCCCTATAAGTTATCAATAATACTGCAATAATGTGATGCAATCATTACAGAACAAAATATACAGTCTGATGCAGTGCAGTGCTGTGCATCTAGGCATGCCCTATAAGTTATCGATAATATTGCAATAATGTGATGCAATCATTACAGAACAAAATATACAGTCTAATGCAGTGGTGTGCATCTAGGCATGCCCTATAAGTTATCAATAATATTGCAATAATGTGATGCAATCATTACAGAACACAATATACAGCCGGATGCAGTGGTGTGCATCTAGGCATGCCCTATAGGTTATCAATAATATTGCAATAATATAATGCAATCATTACAGAACACGATATACAGTCTGATGCAGTGCTGTGCATCTAGGCATGCCCTATAGGTTATCAATAATGTTGCAATAATGTGATACAATCATTACAGAACACAATATACACTCTGATGCAGTGCTGTGCATCTAGGCATGCCCTATAGGTTATCAATGTCAAGCAGAGCGCCTCTTTGGCCCTCTTCAAACGGAACCTTGATGATTGGATGGGAGAAAAGAAATTCACCCCGGGGATCAATTCAGTTGCCCTGCTAGACAGGGGTCCAGGAAAGTAAATAGTGTAGGAAGAAATAGCCAGGGAATTGTTATGGCTAGGTTTGTATAGGCCCTAGGGCCGATAGCCTAGTGCCAACCTATGAACCTATGAATCTATAATATTGCAATAATGTGATGCAATCATTACAGAACACAATATACAGTCTGATGCAGTGCTGTGCATCTAGGCATGCCCTATAGGTTATCAATAATATTGCAATAATGTGGTCCAGAAACATATAGGAGAAAGTTCATTCCTACCAGCTCTGCACGTTAGCCATGACAGTATAGAAGCTGGTCTTGCCTCTGGACATACAGTTTCAGCAATGCATCTATTATTAATGGATACACTGAGTCAAAAACATTTGGATCAAAAAGTTTTCTCAGTCCTTTCAATAAAAGAAGGGTTTCCAAGATAGATGTACATTTTTTACATAGTCTTTTGGTTGTCACATCAAAATTTATATATGAACACATGAATTAACATTTTTATTTATTTGGCATTTGTTAACCAGGATAGTTCCACTGAGCTAAAGCCCTTTTTCAGCAGAGGCATGGGGAGAAACGCTCCACAGTAAAACACAAGTTAGTAAATACAATAGTACTATAAGCAAACATTACAAATGAAAACCATAGTGTCACACATCTATTATAGAAAGATTTTTAATTTGAACAGAGGTATAAAGAGCAATATAGATGCAGCCTTGTCTTATGTTTTTAAATAAAGACAGTTATATAGAGAGTAAGAAACTAAATTACAACTACCGTCCCATCAGTCTGACGAGCCTGATCTGCAAGGCCATGGAACGTATTATTATGGAACTTATAAACAAAGACATTGGCAACCTTCCAACACTGGACTCCACCCAGTTTGGGTTTGTGAAGGGCCGATTGTGTCTCCTGAACCTGATTGACTTCTTCGAATCAGTCTCCAGAGCCGTGGACGATGGTAAGGCCGTCCACACAGCCTATCTGGACCTCGCCAAGGCCTTCAACACCATCCCCCACTCTGGAATCATAGATAAACTTACTAAGCTGGGCATAAATCCCTACATCATTTGATGGGTTGCCAACTGGCTTACTGACAGAACCCACACTGTAAAAGTAGCTGACTCCAAATCCAGCTCCAGACAAGTGACAAGTGGAGTACCTCAGGATTCAGTCCTGGGGCTGCTCTTGTTTGGCATCTACTTCTCTAAAGTACAGGCCAACACTAAGGGACTCTGGCTAACAAAGTTCGCAGATGACTGCAAACTGGGAGCCATTACTGAATTCCCAAATGATGTGGATATTCTATAAAAGGGCCTTACAGAAACAGATGCTTGGTGCCAGAGCCATGGGCTCAGGCTCAATGCCAAGAAGTGAAAAGGTTATCCCCTTTGGGAAAACTATGTACCCATGAATTACCACATAGGTGGCAGTACACTAAACCCAAAAGTGTGATAAAAGACTTAGGCACACAGGTAGACAGTGGTCTCACCTTCAATAACCACAACGCCACAACAGTCAGGAAATCCTTCTATGTGGCACACCTCATCACTAAGGGCTTTTCATCCAGAAAAAAGGAGGTCATTGTCCCACTGTACTCATCCCTCATTAGATCCATCATATAGTACAATGCCCCATTTGGTATGTACCTCACAAGACATCTGCAACAACTGGAAAGCCACAGAAACACCTCACTAAAAGAACCACAGGCCTAAAGCAGATGCCTTATGCTGACCGACTAAAAAAATTTCAGCTATACTCTGTCACATATTGTCTGCTCAGAAGCGATCTCTGCTTAACATACAAGGCCATGTCAAACCCAGAGTTGTTGGACATGCTACACTTAAAGAAATCCCAATCCATCAGAACCACACGCTCTAGGGACCTAAACCTTGTCATCACAATGAACAAAACATGCTGGAGGGATAGGTTCCTGACCCAGAGACTCCCCAGACTCTGGAATAGATTGCCCATACATGTCAAGCAGAGTGCCTCTTTGGCCCTCTTCAAAAGGAACCTTGACGACTGGATGGGAGATAGGAAATTTACCCCGGGGATCACGTCGGTCGCCCTGCTAGACAGGGGTCTGGGGAAATAAATATTGTGGGAAGAAATATCCAGGGAATTGTTATGGCTAGGCTTGTACTAGGGCCGATAGCCTAGTACCAACCTATGAACAATAGACTGCAAGGAAACTATCCTGTTAGCAAAAAAGGGGGAGTTAGAAAAAAAAGGACGACAACTGTTAGTATTGGAGATCAATGAGAAGTAAATATGTTCTGAAGGGAAGTAAGGTAGGGGGATAGGATTAGAGAAGGATTAGGCAATTAATAAGTGATTAAGATGGGAAGGTAATGTGAGCAGGGAGGTTAGGTGAAGGGAATAAATAAGAAGAATAAGAAATGAGCTGAGCTAAACGGGAGTTGATAAGGTAGGAGTTAAGAAAAAATATAAAAAGGAGAATAAGAAAAGAGGGAGGGTTGTATAGGGTAGGATATAAAGATAAAAGTTATAACTTTTTTAAATTGTTTGACATTATAGAACTGTAGCTACATATCTATATATCTATCTAGGTCTAACAATCTATCTATCTATATGTCTGTCTGTATGTCTATCTGTTTGTCTATATGTATTTTTATCTATCTATGACTCTGCTGGGTATGATCAAAATAATTTAATGTTGAATTGAAAACACTGACAACAAATGTTTGAACATACCCCACACCAAAAATGAAGAATATCAAATGAAATAATATCCAGACAAGAAAACTATTCCCTCTCCTGATATTAACACTAAAACATTGGCCTCAAATTCATCTGAATAGTGGCAGTGTTACAGGAAAGATTTTATGAAGGTAAAGTGTAGGGTTATGGTTGAGGAAAGGGGTAGCGTTAGGACTGGGGTTAGGCTTAAGACCCATTACTAAATAGAGCAGGGAGTCTCTGCCCCCCCCCCTTCACCACCATAGTAATGGGTGCTTGCCCTAACCCTAATGCTGCCCCTTCTGTCAACCCTAACCTTGCAACTTCTCACATATCATAGATCTTAGTCTCTTCCCACTTATCTTTAGTTGCCATAACAGAATCCTTTTAATCTATACTCCTAAATACTTCATGTTATCATGTTATCATGTCTGCATAAATATGGGTATTGCTGAAGCAATTCATGTGTGGGTACAAAGTTCATAGCTATAGCCTTTGTTTTATCTTCATTAATGTTTATATAACCCCCCCCCCAAAATTGAACTGCCTCAGAATGTTCAACAACACTGAAATGTCCTTGTCTGGAAATAAATAAAGTCAACATTTCTTGAACAGCATACCAGTTACAGCTTTGAATTCCTGAGTCCCTTATTTTCTCTGCCAGTGGTTCTAAATATAACACAAATAACAAAGGGAAAAGAGGACTCCCCTGCCTGGTTCCTCTTTCAGGTACAATGTATCAGAGATGAACCCTTCCAATTTGAGTTTTGCCTCTGATCCCTTATATATCCTTGTAATTAACCTTATGATTGTATCAGGAAATGCACATGTTCCCATTGCCCTATCCATAAAATCCCAGCTTACTCTGTCACATGTTTTCTCTGCATCAAGATCCACCAATAACAACAATCATTTCTTACATTCTGTTTCCCCCTGAATCTTCATTGCTTGATTAATGATGTAAAATATTTGCCTTCCCTCCACAAAACCACATTGGTCCATATCTATCAATTTTGGCATAATCTTTAACATTCATTTAGCCATTATAGACATAAATACTTTATAATCATGGTTTAAAATTGAAATGGGACTATCTGAAGCTAGATCAGATGGGTCTTTACCATCTTTAGGTATTACAGCCACCACAGCATTTTTCCAGGATGTCAGTGCCTTCCCTCCTTTTAATATACCATTAAACAAAACCTTCCAGATTTTTATCACTTTCTTCCCTCCTAGCTTCAAACTTCCACTGGTATACCATCTTTTCCTGGAGTTATTCCAGCATATTGGTTATACAACACCATTTTTATCTCATCTCTTCCTATCTTAACCGTTAGTTATTGAGCCTCACCTGCCTTTCAACTTGGCATATTTAAGAAATCCATAAATATTTCCATTTTTGATTTTTCTTGATTTCTCCACTTCTCTGCTTTATACAAAGTTTCATAAAATTTCCATAATAATTCTAATACCTCTGCTGGATCTCTGATTATTTTTCTTGTTATTGGCTCCCTAAGTATGGCAACAACCCTTTCTACTTTTTTGTCTGTCATTTTGCCAAATGTTTTTGTCCTCTGGAGTTATTATCAAAACAATAGTTAGTTTTTGTCCTCTGGAGTTATTATCAAAACAATAGTTAGTTAACAGCAATCATTCTAAACTCATGCACATTACCCAGGTACTCCCTTATTTTCTCTTTAGCCCTCTGCAATTGCACCTCTTCTTGTTCTGTGAGATTCCTCTTGTACTGCAATACTTTAACCTTTGTCAGCCCCTCTAAATAATTCTTACTACTTCTTAACCAGATCTCATTTTCTTTCATTTCTACTCTGTTTTTAAACTCCACTTTCATTTTATTCCACTCACTAGCTATCAGTTCTGGAGTAGTTTCTGTCTTCTCTAATAACTCCCAGATAATTTCCCACTGTGCATTCCTTAAATTCCCCTATTTTTAACAGGTAGGTGGGGAAGCATCAGTGTCTCATCTTTACTTCATTAGCCTGCATTTTCATCTTAGTAATTATTGGCATGATCTGAAATAGTTATTGGATGAGAGTCAGAGTTCTCAGTTGAATGCATATATTCCTATGAAATATAATTTCTTCTATCTAGCCTAGCCTAGCTATTGCCACCTTGGTGGATAATATGTAAATTCTCTGCTATTTCCCACCACTGAATTCAAGTCTTTCATACCAAATATTTTCATAAACGTCTTCAGAAATCTACCCATTTTTGTTATATTTTCTCTTCTAGGCCCCCAACTATATCCTCATTGTTGCAAATCATATTCTAGTCCCCAGCTATAAGTAATATTCCCTGCTGAAAGTTGATTATTTCTCCAAAACTTTTTTAAACTCTACAATAGCAGTTTTAGGAGGAATATAAATACATGCCAGTGTAATCATCACCCCTTAGCAGTAGCCCATTACCACCTCACTACCACAAATCTGCTGTTATTATTATCTTATCTTTTTTCCTCTTCTATCACTACTGGAACTCCTCTAGAAATTAATATAAGTACTTCCCTTTTCCTTTGTCTCTGAAATTCTGCAGAATACCCATCCTGAAATCCTTTCTTTATCAAATTCATATGCTCATTTCTTTCCAAATGTGTCTCCTATAGCATTGCCATTTGCACTCAGCATTTCTTAATACAATTAAGTATTCTTTCCTTTTTGTCTGTACTTGTGAGACCATTCACATTCCAAGATAATATGGAAAGTGTCACCATTGTGGTAAGAAGTCATTATTCCTACCTAGTTTATATTGCAGCTTTTTTAAATATCTATTCACAGCTTTTGTGATACACGCACCCATTAATGTTTGGTAGGTTAATTCTTTATACAGTTTTTTCATATCATAAAAATTGGAACCTATGTCACATTTTACGAAACATTTTCTTTTATTAAAAAACATCAAAACACACACACACACACAGAGAATACCCCCATAACCTGTTAACTTAATACAAATTCACCTAACTATGTACATATTCAAATAAAGAAGTCTAACTCTCCTAATAGGAACATTTGTGCCAAATAGACAGCTGCTAATACAGGCACTAAGTACTCTGAAACTGAGGTTATCCATGCTATGATCCATGTTATTGACTGTGCAACTTACATTAATTGGTGACTGTTCATTTATCTTTACCCCCCCCCCCACAACATGAAAACACCTTTCAGAAATCATAAGCTTTTAGCCTTGAAGAAACCAGTGTTCTCTTTTTTATTTCCCTGTTATCAGCTTGTCTCCATGGAAATGTAAGGAAAAAAAAAGAAAAATGTTGTCCTCTGCTGCAGCTTGAAAGACAAGCTGAAAATGTATTGCTAAAGGAAAACTTTTCATTATATTCAAGTGTTCTCATATTTACTTGTTTCTACTTAAAATTAAGCCAGACATTGACTTGTGCAAAAGTAAAAAAAAAAAAAACATAGTTCTACACCCCAACTCCTACCTGAACAACCCAAGATTATAGCCTATTAACGTAAACATGCCTTTATCTAGAATTTCTTTTCATTTTGCACTGTAATGCCTACATTTCTTAATACCAAAAAAAGAAGAAGGAAAGAAAAGAGGAAGAATAAAAAAGGCATCTGTTTACTTTAGTAACTTTACCCCATACAAGAACAGCTAAAAATACTTTCCCATAAAATATGCAATTTAAATTGTGAAACTTTTCATATAAATACTGTTAAGAAAAGAAATTGTTTAACTTACCCTTTACATTCTTTTTTCTGTCCCCTCAGAGCCCTTCCAAATGTTAATGCCATAAAGTGATGCAAATGTTTTTCAGTTCCCCACAATTTTAACAAAGTCAAACTCTTTCCACTTATTCTTATGCAGCCACATTTCTCAGATGAGTCTGATGCTTTTCAGTTTCACATTTATTCATTAATTTTTGAATTGCTGGTCTTCTTCCTGTTCATCTCCATGTCCAATCTCCAGATTCCTGTTAAATTCTAAGGTACTTCCGAATATTCTGGTCAACTCCTGTGCTTTTCTCTGTCTCTCAAGTATTTTCCTTTTGAACAGTGGAAAAGGTTTCACTGGCAGGGTCTCTCACTGTGCCTTACTATCAAAAGAATGAGAAGCAGAGTCTTCTGCTTGATGACTCATTCCCTAATTACTAGAATACATTTGTTTCTCTTCTGCCTGGTGTACAATGAATAATCATTATTTACAAATACTTTATTGTCTCCACCTTTTGCCACAGTTTTGTCAGGATCAACTCTTTCCATTAGTAGGTTTCCATCTTTACTAATAAAGATATTGGCTGCTTTCTCATGGCCATATTTGGAACATACACACAGAGTGCCTTTTGAATTAACAGTTCCTGCTGTGGAATACCAATCCAGTTGCTTATCTGTGCTGTCTTAAAATTAATACAATCTGTTCCTTCTAGTTTCTCAGGTACAGCAGAAAATCTCAGATTTTCCCTACGTGCTCCGTCCTCTAATTCTACCATTTTTTAAAACATCTCTTCTTGAGCAGTGTCAAAATCAAGGCCTCAAGCTAAATGTCAAAAAGTGCATAGTCATCCCCTTTGGAAAAAACAAAGTACCCGCAAACTACCACATAGGTGGCAGTCCCCTAAATATGGAAGATGTAATAAGGGATCTGGGGACCCAAGTAGATAGTAATCTCACCTTTGATAATCACATTGCCAAAGTGGTTAGAAAGTTCTTCTACGTGGCCCACCTAATCATAAAAGGGTTTGCATCCAGATCAAAAGAAGTCATTGTGCCCCTCTACTCATCACTCGTCAGACCCATCTTAGAGTACAATGCCCCATTTGGGATGTACCTTGCAAGACACCTGCAACAGCTGGAAAGACCACAGAAGTACCTCACCAAGAGGATCAATGGACTCAAACAGATGCCCTATGCAGCTCGACTGAAGAAATTCCAGTTGTACTCAGTTGCATACCGCCTACTCAGTGGTGATCTCTGCCTGACATACAAGGCCATGTCCAACCCAGAATTGATGGACATGCTCCACCTAAAGAAAACCTTATCCCCTCAAGCCACATGCTCTAGGGATCTAAACCATACCACAACAATAAATAGGATGTGCTAGAGGGATAGATTCCTGTCCCAGAGACTTCCCATGCTTTAGAACAAGATCCCAATCTACATTAGGCAGAGCTCCTCGCTAACACTCTTCAAAAGAAACCCTGATGAGTGGATGGGAAACAGAAAGTTTACCTCGGGGATCACTTCAGTGGCTCTGCTAGACAGAGGCACAGGGAACTAATCTAAGGGGATGGCCAAAGCCAACACATTCTGGCCAGGCTTATAAATGCCTTCAAGCAGATAGTCTAGTACCCACCTATGAACCTATAAGGCTCTTGCTGCCCCATAGGGCCTTTTTTAGGAAAGGCTCAAAAGACAAACCCACCACCATAAATAGCACAAGTAACCAAAAACTGAGGGTAATGCTACTTAACGCCAGAAGTCTAAACCTCAAAATGTACGCACTCGAGGTACTCCTCAGTATGGAGAACATCGACATCTGTGCAGTAACAAAAACCTGGTTTAAGGCTCCTGAGAGCACCCCAGCACTTCTAGGCTATAGCTTATACCATACCTTTCAGCCACAGAACCAGGACCGAAACACAAAAGGCGGGGGTGTATCCATATTCATCAAGGATACCCTCACCTCCAGGTTAGTGGTGCAGCACAATGCATCAGAGATCATCCATGTGCAGCTAACAATGGGCAAAACTGCAATCCAAATTGTAGCTAGCTACAGATCACCCACCATGGCCCAGGACCCCCATTCCGCATTTCTGGCGACACTGGAAAATATGAAGGTCCTACCAAACACCCTAATACTGGGTGATTTCAATTACCCAAACATAAATTGGGAGAACTACTCAAGTACTAACTCCCTTGCCCAACGCTTCCTAGAATTTATAAACTCAAAAGCCCTGGATCAACTGGTCAACACCCCCACCAGGGGGAACAACATACTGGACCTGGTCATCACCAACATGGGCGACCAGTGTTCCACACTGGAGGTCAACCCCTTGCTGATTAGATCAGACCATAGACTAATCTCTCTGGATATCCACATTCCGCCCCCACCCCGAATCAAGGAAACCACCGTGAAAAACTTTTCAACACAAACTTCGCGTTACTTAAGACTGAGGTGGAAAGGTTCACAGCCCCCATGCTAAAGGACAATGCTGTCCAAGCTGCTGAAACCTTTACAAAGGCACTCTATGAGCATCTGCAGGAATGCATGGATTGTGCTATCCCAAGTAAAACCAAGACTCACTCTTCCAAGAAAAGGAAACCAGTCTGGTGGACCCCTGCCATAAACAAGCTATACAACAGAAGGAGAAAACTAGTACAGAAAAGAGTAAAATCCCAAGAAGGAAAGACATCCCTGATCAGTATCAGCAAGAAACTACGATCCCTCATTAAATCATCCAAGGCTAGTTTCGAAAGAAAAATTGCCAATGACTCCAAAGATAACCACAAAGCGTTCTTTAACTATGTCAAGAACCTCGCCAAGGCTTTCCACACCATCCTCCATTATAGAATTATAGCTAAACTCACTAAACTAGGTATAAATCCCTACATCACAAGATGGGTTGCCAACTAGCTCACTGTCAGAACCCACACTGTAAAAGTTGCAGACTCCAAATCTGACTTCAAAGCAGTGACAAGTGGAGTACCACAGGGTTCTGTCCTGGGACCTCTCCTGTTTGGTATCTAGTTCTCTGAAGTACAGGCTAACACAGAAGGCCTCTGGCTAATGAAGTTCGCAGATGACTGCAAACTAGGAGCCATAGTCAAGTCCCCAAATGATTTGGACATCCTACAGAAGGGCCTCACTGAGACAGATGCCTGGTGTCAGAGCCATGGCCTCAAGCTCAATGCCAAAAAGTGCAGTGTCATCCCCTTTGGTAAAAACTATGTACCCATGAACTACCACATAGGCAGCAATCTACTTAACACCGAATGCATGATAAGAGACCTTGGGACCCAGGTGGACAGTAGTCTCTCCTTTGATAGTCACATCGCCACAGTAGTCAGGAAGTCCTTATACGTGGCACACCTCATCATAAAAGGGTTCTCATCCAGGAAAAAAGAGGGCATTGTTTCCCTCTACTCGTCACTGATTAGACCCATTATAGAGTACAACGCCCCTTTTGGAATGTACCTCATAAGACATCTGCAGCAGCTGGAAAGGCCACAGAAGTACCTTACAAAGAGGATTACTGGCCTCAAACAAATGCCCTACACAGACCGCCTCAAAAAACTCCAGCTTTACTCCGTAGCATATCGCCTACTCCAAGGTGATCTCTGCCTAACATATAAAGCTATGTCAAACCCAGAGCTGTTGGACATGCTACACCTAAAGAAATCCCAATCCCTCCGAGCTACACCATCTAGGGACCTAAACCTTGTCACCACAATAAACAGGACATGCTGGAGGGATAGATTCCTGTCCCAGAGACTTCCTATACTCTGGAACAAGCTACCCATTTATGTCAAGCAAAGTTCTTCATTAGCACTCTTCAAGAAAAATCTTGATGAGTGGATGGGAAATATGAAATACTCCCTGGGGATCACTTTTGTGTCTCTGCTTGACAGTGGCACAGGAAAATAACTTTCTTGGGTGGTGTAAGCTATGGAACCTTGCTGGCTAGGCTTATGTAGGCCCTTGGGCCAATAGCCTAGTACCTACCTATGAACCTATGAACCTAAGTGGAAACTCTCAGATCTGCACTGAGTTAGTGCAGAATGGCACAAAATACACTGAACCAACTGATATTGGCAACATTCTGGCAGACAGGTTTAGTGCAAACTTCACCCTCCTTTCACCCTCTAAAGGGCCCATAACCATACCAGAAGAATGTAGGGCCCCATCAATCACCGACACACAGGTTAAAATAGCCCTATCCAAAGCCAAAAACACAACTTCAATGGGACCAGACGGTGTCCCAGGCTGTGTCTTACAAGAGCCCCTCACCTAAACACACTGTTCAAACTCAGCCTCTCTACAGACTATGTACCCACAGAGTGGCACACAGCAACAGTTATCCTGCTCCACAAAGGTGGAGCCACAAGGGACCCCGGGAACTATCACCCTATAAGCCTGACTAGCCTGGTCTGCAAGGCTATAGAACGCATCATCATGGAACTCATTAACAGAGACATTGGGAACCCCCAAACCTTGGACCCTACCCAGTTTGGCTTTGTTAAGGGCAGATCTTGCCTCCTAAACTTGGTGGACTTCTTTGAGACAGTTACCAAGGCATTAGACGACCTTGACCTCGCAAAGGCTTTCAACACCATTCCCCATTCTAGTATTATAGACAAGCTCACCAGCTTGAACATAAACCCCTGCATCATGAGATGGGTTGCCAACTGGCTCATGGATAGAACCTACATGGTGAGAGTTGCAGGCTCTATGTCCGACTCTAAACCAGTTACAAGTGGCGTGCCCCAGAGCTCAGTCCTAGGACCCCTCCTGTTTGGTATATACTTCTCAGAGGTACAGGCAAGCATAGGAGGACTATGGATGACCAGGTTCACAGACGACTGCAAACTAGGGGCCATAATTGATTCTCCGGCTGATACAGACACCCTCCAGATGGGTCTCACTGAGATGGATACCTGGTGTCAAAATCATAGCCTCAAGCTAAATGCCAAAAAGTGCATAGTCATCCCCTTTGGAAAAAACAAAGTACCCGCGAACTACCACATTAGGTGGTAGTCCCCTAAATTCAGAAAATGTAATAAGGGATCTGGGGACCCAAGTAGATAGTAATTTCTCCTTTGATAATCATATTGCCAATGTGGTTAGAAAATCCTTCTCTGTGGCCCACCTAATCACAAAAGGGTTCGCATCTAGAACAAAAGAGGTTATTGTGCCTCTCTACTCATCACTCATTAGACCCATCATAGAATATGCCCGATTTGGGATGTACCTTACAAGACACGCACAACAGCTGGAAAACCACAAAAGTACCTCACCAAGAGGATTACTGGCCTCAAACAGATGCCCTATGCAGCCCAACTCAAGAAACTCCAGCTGTACTCGGTGGCATACTGCTTACTCAGAGGTGATCTCTGCCTGACATACAAGGCCATGTCCAACCCAGAATTGATGGACATGCTCCACATAAAACAAAACAAATCCCAGAGAGGCACACACTCTAGAGATATAAACCTCACCACAACTATAAATAGGACATGCTGGTGGGATAGATTCCTGTCCCAGAGACTACCCATGCTTTGAACTGGATTCCAATATACATCAGGCAGAGCCCCTCACTAACACTCTTCAAGTGGAACCTTGACGAGTGGATGGGAAACAGAAAATTTACCCCGGGGATCACTGCAGTGGCTCTGCTGGACAGTGGCACAGGGAACTAATGGCTCTGCTGGACAGAGGCACAGGGAACTAATATAAGGGGGTGGCGAAAGCCAACATATTCTGGCTAGGCTTATAAATGCCCTTGGGCAGATAGCCTAGTACTTACCTATGAACCTATGAACCTAAGAAACAATGGGGGCCGGATTCAGGGGGAATTTCCAATTTCCAATCCATTGGTCAAGGTTACACTTACATTGGGTTAGGGATGGATTCTGCTTCACATGGACTGAGAGTCTGTTCCAGGGGATGAGAATTCTCTGAGATGTATATCTGTTATGCCAGCATGTCTTATTTATGTCACAAGCAAAATTTAAATCCTTGGATCTAGTGGTTCTGATGCAGTTTATTTCCTAGATGTGCAAAAGGTCCATCAGAGATAGACTGAAGAATGCCTTGTATGCCAGGCGTAGATCGCCTCTCAGTAACCTGTAGGAGACAGAGTATAGAGACAGGGTTTTAAAGTGATCCATATAAGACAAAGTGTTTATACCCTGGATTCTCCTGGTAAGGAACCTTTGAGGGTGTTCCAGCTGTTGCATATGTCTGGTCAGTTCATAGCCTGTAACTGTCCAGATTTTTGCCTCATATTTTTGGTCTGTTCCTCATAAAAATTGTGGTTTTCTGGAAAATCACTGAGGACTGAAGTCACTAAATAATGACATACATTTGAATTTCAGACTTCATATCCTTCAAAAAAATAAATGTTGGGGGGGTGTGGCTAGGATATAGACTGGTTGGCAGCATCTTTTCTCAGCTCTGCACTCAAAAGATATTTCTGACAGGAATTTTTAAAAACTAGATATTGTAGACAAACCTATTTTGTTGAATTACTTCTACTAATATCACTAGAAGTCTACAGTGCAAAAAAATTGGCTTTAAACATTATTTTTCCTGTCAAAAACAAGAAGGAAGGTATCTGAATCTACTGAAAATGAGCTTTTCTAAGCATACCACACAGGACCAGACGATGAAAAAGGAGATACAGTCTTTATTAAATGCTATACAAGACTTGTCAGTGAAATTTGACAAAATGAATACCAAACTGGACACTTTTGAGGAGAGATCTACAAAACAAATACAGCAACTACAAGAAATGATGAAGTCTCAAATAGCTGACATAGAGAGATCCTTAAATGATACTGAGGGCAGACTCTCAGAACAAGATCTTCAGCTACATTTTTTATCACAACAAAATGCTTCATTACAAAATAAAATAGAGGATCTAGAGAACAGGTCCAGACGAAATAACCTTCACATCTATGGGCTACCAGAGAAAACAAAGGGAGATAACATGGTGACTTTCCTTACTACCTGGTTACCAGAAGTTTTAAAATTGCCTGAAGCTCTTTCTTATGGAATTGAAAGAGCCCACAGATCCTTAAGAGCTGCTTCATCAACCATCAAATCAAAAAATCACCCAAGATCAATAATAGTAAAGTTTTTTTCATCACAGGACAAGGAACTTATTTTAAAAACAGCATGGTCAACTTCTCCAGTTAAATACAAAGACAACATAATCAGATTTGATAATGATTATTCTGCTGGAGTTATAACTGCAAGAAAAGAATGTCTCCCTCTGATAAAGGAATTGAAAAAGACAACTTAAAGTCCACTTGCTGTTCCCTGCAAGAATAAAAATATTTTTACTGAAGGTCCTAAAACTTTTGACACTCTGCAAGCAACAGTTTCTTATCTTTCAGCTAATAAAACCTTGGATAATGTGGAAGAAATGGATTTCTCCCAATTTGGGGTTAAGCATCACTTAGAAAAAATGAATGGAGCACTGCTGACAAGAAGAAGAAGAAACGATAAAAGACATATGAAAAACACAAACATTATTGTCTTCTATTTGCTCTGTAAGGCAAAAAAGTTCTTTGAAAGCATTCATGCTTTACACGTGTCAGTCTTTGAAACAATATAAATACAAAATAAGCAGGACATTTTATAACTAAAGGAAACAACCCTAAAGAAAGCAAGGTAACATATCTTTCTCTATTACAGTGTAAATACTTACAGTCATGATTTTTCTAACTCTAAATGATGTTTAGATAGTTCATTTATAAATTACCTGCCTTTTACTGCTAGTATAGAATATGATGTATTTACACTGACATATTAATGTGGTGTGTTTAAATTAGCATGATTCCTTTTTATATTATTTACACTAAGCTGCATGAAATATCTAAACTGATGTATTTAATACACATAATAATATATAAAAACTGATAGTAATAACTGTCAAAAGTGCCTTGAAAAGTAATTATCTATTCTTTGATGCTAAAAGTGCCTTTTTGACTAACAAACAACTGTTTGGCTTGCATATCTGCCCTTAATGTTAAGAAAACTAATAGAAGTTTAATGAGCTGGTGTTCAGTTTAAAAAAAAGCCCTAAAAACTTCACTTACTTTGTTTTTGTCTTCCCGCCATGGTCACGAGCTGGGAACTCTTATTTTACCACCCCTGAATGAAGGTTCTTCAGTTAGAATCCATTACAGTGTGTTAAACCTTCTAACAGCACAAAATGAAAGTAAACAGTCATGAGTGATTTCAGCACTAAAACAAGACAGTATGGGTGTGGTGTCAGCTCCTAAGCTACTTAAAGTAACCAGCACACTATTTATGAGATGGCAAAGTGCTTTTACAGTTTTAACAAATATTAAAAGTACACTGAAGTACCTAATGAATTTAGAAGGTATAAACACATACATGACGTTTTATTATATTGTAATATTTGTTATTCATTTTGAATTGTACACATAAACAGCACACAAAGCTTAAAACGAAGTATATCACTTGGAAGAAACTGTATGAATAGTTAACACATACAGACTTTACTATAATCTTTTCTGATAAGATTACCCACGTAAATTACTACAATTTAACTTAATTTTATAAAAATTTAATATATTTAAGTCCTTGACTGGGACTATATAACATATTTGTAAACACACTGCAGCTAGTGTACTCAACCTTAAGGATAGTAAGTCAATTAAGGTCCATGAATGTAGCTATGTGTTATTAGGCATTTTAAGGGTAAAAAGGAGTTGCTGTTTAATTATCAAGATACTCTGTAAATATTAAATTGTTCAAGTACAATCATTAAGCAGTAATGAGCAAGAAAAAATCTCAGACTTGCTTATGATATTGTTTTATATATATATATATATATATATATATATATATATATATATATATATATATATATATCTATAGGAAAGAACTGCTGAATTATAAGTATGCTTTTATTAAAGGCAAGTTATATTAATATTGAACATCCTCACTGAAAATGAATGGTTGTGTAGAGACACAATAACTCCCATTATATAACCAAGGCTAAAGAGATTGTCTTGTATGTCTAAATTGATCAGCCTTGAACCTTAGATTGCAAATAGACATGCAACATACTTTTACTTATAATACTGAATATATATTATATAACATCACAAATGCTAAAGCCATTGTCAGCTACATCTCATATCAATCAGCATTAAAATATGATTTGAATAGCATAGGCATTTACTAACATATTGCTGTTGGTACCTGATATGCATATAAGTAACAGGTCTAATTTCTGTCTATGAAAGTAAATACCAGGCTGTGTGCATTTGTTAATTATGAAACAAGAGCGTGCTATCTATTTTTTTTAATATCCTATAGGTATGTACTTGTTAGAGACACACACATGCTGTAAAGCTGCTATTTATTGCATATTCATTAGTATATTTCTGACTGCAGTGTTATAAATATATGGTGTGGACCACTTGAGTTGAGAATATGTCTCTATATTGGGCATGTTCTCTGTTTGAACGTTGTATATTATCTATAATATGATATGGAGTGCCCTCACTAAATTCAAAGAAGCCACAATAGAAACAAATATTTATTAAAAATGGAGAATAGAAGGATGAAGAGAAAAATGAAGGAAAATGGTTGATGGTCATATAAGGTTATGTTTTCCTGTGTATGTAGAAGAGTTGACAGTAATAAGTACCAAACAGTTGTGTTATAACATATTTAAAGCCTACTTTGCTTCTCATATTTTCCAACCTTACAGTTATAATGCTGCAGATAAATCCTGTAATATCATAAGGAGTATGAGTTGCTATTTGACATATGACATATGTGGTACACTAGCGATGAAATATGCCAGTGGCACTAATAAATATATAGGATTTGCTAAGAAATATAGTCTTAAACTATATAATACCAATGCCAAAAACAAATTAGTAGCATTCATACCACTAAAATATGACTTTTTGAATTAAAAGAAAACTATAAGATTACTGATAAATGACAATACAAATGTAGCGTTATATTCATTGTTACGGATACTTTCTGATTTAATCAACTTGTGGCATGGTTAACTGATGCATATAATGCTTAACATTTTTTTTATGTATGTATGCATATATGTGTGCATGTATGTATGTGTGTGTATATATATATATATATATATATATATATATGTGTGTGTGTGTGTGTGTGTGTGTATGTGTATGTATGTATATGTATATATATGTATATGTATATATATATATATATATATATATATATATATATATATATATATATATAGGTAGACCATTACAATAAATTTGATACCTATGAATGCCACTCACACTATAAGGGAGATAGACAGCAAGCATATTATTTTTAAGATGCATAACCATTATTGCTACACAAAAGATATATTAAAATAAAAGATTTTCCTTTATAATTTAAACAAAACCAAATAGTTAAGTATTAAATCTATGTATAGTTGTGTTGCCTTAGTGTTTTATAAAATATTAAAAATAGCTAAAGACTGTATTTAAGTAATCTGTAAAGACAGATACATGTATACTTAAAAGATATATAAGATACTTTTCATTATAAAACTACCATATGGCAGGGCCGGGGGAGGATGCTGAAATGCAGACTTAGAGAGATCGCTTGAATGATTAGATCATTCAAGGATGAGATGTTTTTTCTCATGGAGGGGTTTGGTGGTTGTTTATCTTATATTGTTCTCAGTTATGATCTTGTAATTTACTTTTATTGGGTGTCTATAATCGATTGTAATACTGTTGGAAGAAGAAAGAACAAGTCATTCTTTTCATGTACACACATCTACACATTGTTACGAGTATATGAATATGGATAAAAGCAAAGCTAATATAAATCCAATTGCAAAATGTATATCTCTTAATGTAAATGGTTTAAACAATAGCTGCAAAAGGGGAAGTCTTTATAGATATTTAAAGCTATGTGAAGCGCAACTAGTATTTTTACAGGAAACACACCTTACGCAGGAAGACATAAATAAAATAAACAATAAAAATTATACAATACTAGTAAGTTCCACCTATAATCAGAAGCGAAGGGGAGTAGCAATTTTATGGAAAAACACTACTTTAATGCCTAAAATCATAAACACGTTCCATGACAACTCAGGAATGTTTTGTCTAGTGACAATATCTATCAATGAAATGATATAAACATTAGTGAATATTTATTGGATACCAGGACTAGGTGTTAGAGTGGCCAAACAACACTTAGAAGACATTGTGCAATATACCAAAGGCAATTTAATCATAGCTGGAGATTTCAATTGCATTATAAAAGAAACTGACACAAATACTAAAACTACACGTAAGAGATCACCTTTAACAAAGTTGTTATCTGAGTTTGTTGAAACTTTTAATATAGTTGACATAAATGAGTATGCTATCCCAGATTCACTATTCTTTACACATTTTTCTCATAGACATAATACATACTCTAGAATAGATAGAGTGTACATAACAAAGGATTTAACCTCTAAATTAAATAAAGTCAAGACAATTTCATGTCCATTTTCGGACCATAACACCATAACGTTTGAGATAGATTTATGTTTCAAGAGAAGGATATCAGTAACAAGAATACCATCTTACATAACAAATCTCAAAGATTTTAAGAAATTTTATATTAAAGAGACACAAACATTCCTAGATATCAATCTTACAAAAGATGTATCTGAAATATATATATGGGATGCATTGAAAGCATACCTATATGAAAGAGCGGTGGGATGGTATAAAAATAAACAAAAACAGTGGAATAAGGAATTAATGGAATTACAGTCAAAAGTAGATAATTTAAAGCTTGATATTCAAAATGGAAACACCAACTTAATAAAAGAACTAGAAGATACTAATAAAAATACTCAGAGACGCTACACCACAAAACAATGATCAACTTAGAAAAAATTAAACTATGTTACTATTCAATGAACCCTAAAACCAACGAAGAATAGCAAATAGGACTAAAAGATTATTAAAACAAATCAAATCAAGGAAATACATAATATAGAAACCAAAAGAAAGTATCTGATTTAGAAGGAATACTAGAAGCTTTTAGGCTATTTTTTCATAAACTTAATAATCAAAATGAGAAAACAGAAACACATTCAGTATTGAAAGCTTTTCTCAAAAACAATGTTAAAGTTAGGTTATTAGAGGAGCAGGTACAACTAATAGATAAACAAATAACAATGACAGAACTTAAAGCTGAAGTAAATAAGCTAAAATTAAACAAAGCTCCAGGTATAGATAATATCACCCCAGAAATGTTTAAATTACTATCAAATGAGGCTTTGCTGTTGTTATTGAATGTCTTTACATCAGTTAAAAATAGTAAAGACATTCCTCCTTCTTGGAAGTACACATTAATATCACCAATTCTGAAACAAAATAAAGATCCCAGTGAATGTTCATCATACAGACCCATTTCACTTCTTAATATAGATTATAAAATTTTTATGGCAATACATGCTGCTCGAATAAAACAATTACTACCACTTTTGATAGAGGAGGATCAAACAGGTTTTATAAAAGATAGGAACACTTATGACAACATTAAAAGAATTCTTTCCTTAATTGATTATATAAATGTCACAAAAAACAAAATGAATTTTATTAGCTTAGACATAAATAGCGCATTTGATTCAGTGAACTGGGATTATCTGTGGTTAGTTTCAGAAGAATATGGCTTCTCAAACAACTTCACTTTGTTAATAAAATCATTATATGAAAAATCATTGGCTTATATAAAACTGGGATCTTGTCTGTCTAAATCTATTAAAATAACTAAGGGCACAAAACAAGGCTGCCCTCTTTCTCCATTATTGTTTGTGCTAGTCATTGAACCCTTAGCAAATAATATACGTATGGATAAAAATATTGAAGGAATACAACTAGACAACAGCCTAGAGCTTAAAATTCAACTTTTGCTGATGATATTTTAATTACCTTAAAAAATAATAATAGCAGTTTAAAAGCATTATGGGACTCAATTCAAAACTTTCAAAACTTTTCAAGTCTTAAATTTAATGAGAACAAAACAAATGTATTGCTTATAAATACTAATAAAAAGATCTAAATAAAAATACCATAAATATATCTCTACCGATAATATAATTAAATACTTGGGAATTATAATAACTAACAACCTAGATACTACAATTGAAACAAATTATAAAGAGACCTTAAATAATATTAAAAATCTAATACAAAGATGGAATAAATTCTTCTTTTCAATGGAAGAAAGGCTTTATATAATTAAAATGATCATATTTCCAAAAATCCTTTATGTCATACAAGCTTGTTCTTTGCCACCAGCTAAATCGCACCTAAAACAATTAAATGATTTAATGGTAAGATTCCTATGGTATCCAAAAAACAAGGATAGCTATGAAGTATCATCTAGATGATTGGGATATAGGTGGCATAGGTTTACCAGACATATAAATATATTTGCATTCATCCATTATTAAAACAATATCATTATGGCTAAATACAAAATATACATCAAAATGGAAGCTAGTTCATGAGAGAATCTGGTTAAAATCAGGATTTGTAGTAGCAAATAAGTATACAGATTTCATACCAAACAATTTTCTATGGCTGATGAAGGAATATATGATGATACATAAGAATAAAAATATAAGTTCCAAATACATTACTTATACATTAAAAATTTCCAAAATCTTATTAATAGCAATCCTGATATTAAAGCATGGTCATTTCTTTTATATCCAGTAGCGTACACACAAGGTAATATAATAACATTTAATATGGAAGTAGTCAACATGCTTAAAGAAAAGGGATTAATATATTGGCATCAATTGCTAAACTCTGGAAAACCTCTGACAATAGACCAGATTAAACAGAAATTAAATATGGAAGATAGTTCGTGGTTACATGTACAAGAATTAAGACAGTATATATTAAGCAAACAAGAAACAATGCAACCATCAATAAGACAAAATGTTCCTAACCTTATAGAACATATAATATTACTAATGAATCAACCCATTACTGGAAAGGGATACTTATCATCTATTTATAAAACAAACAAAAAATAAAAATGCATAATAATGACAAAATATGGAATTATTATAGATCAGTTAATGGTCATGTGCCAAATGACAGAGATAAAAACTAATTCTTCTCTCTCCAAAGCAGACATCACTTTTATTACATTGGAGACTTTTACATGGCAATTCATACACAGATCTTATGTAACCCCTCATAAAATGGAACTTATGTTTAAGAAAAATATTGGCTGCTGGAGATGTGATTTATCAATAAAAGCAGACTGGCAACATATGTTCTACGAATGCCATTTGATTAAACCATATTGGGATAAAATAAATTATTTTCTGCAAATGGTATTCAATGATAAATTCCAGATTTCCAAATCTATTATTTTGTTTAATGCACCTGTACCCGACTGTGTGCCAAGAACAAAATATGTAATCTTATGGACTCTCCTAGCTATTGCAAGGAAGAACATTACATCAAACTGGAAATCCAAAGCTTCTCCAACTTTTAAGCAATTCATGAATATGGTGTCAGCAGTATCGCAATTGGAAATGAACACTATTAAAGGATGAACTGAAAGAACTACATCATTATACGTAGCATGGCAAAAAGTAACTGAAATACTGGAGAATAATGACTACAGCAGATTATAATCAGGAAACAATTGTATAGAAAGTCAATTATATGTCAACAATAGACACCCTTGTAAATACTTTATTTTGGTTTTAATGTTTGATATCTGTTTAGAAGTTTTAGCCTACCTTTTTAAATAATTTGTAAATACTTCATTGTCATAAATAACCTGCATTCATGTTTTCTTGTTTTTGGAAATGAATAAAAATATTTAAAAAAAATAATAAATGTTAACACAAATCCTGTTATTCTAGCAACTTTCTAAGTTTATAAGAGCAGTATTTAAAATATGTCCCTATTTTAGACTTTGTTCAGATTTCCTGTGCTAAGAACTTGAGAGGTACTGGTCAGTCACATGTTGAAGGTGGCATTATACTCAATGATGGGTATGATAAGGGCCAAATAAAGTGGCACTATGACTTCCTTGGACGTGGATGCCATGCCCTTACTTATAAGTTGTGACACAGAATGGATTTCTTACTACCTTGCCCACATGTTGGGCTTGTCAACTATACCCCATTGAGATATTGTATGAAAACCATTAGCCAGTTCCACATAGGTGGCATGTCACCATTTCCCCTTATCAATTGCCCTGGTGACCTTCTCAAAGAAATCCACTAGATTTATTAGGCATGACCATCCCTTGATAAAACCAAACAGGGCTCAGTCCAGTATCTGAAGATTACTTATGTCTTTGTTGATCATTTCCATGGTAATTCATATCTATTGTGTGTTACTTTTTGTTGTTACAATGTGATTGCAACCCAGGCTGATGCTGCTCTGCTGCAGTTTACTATCAAAATAGTGAAAATAACTTACAATACAGTAAAATACTCAACATTCAGATGTACGACCATCATATATCTGCTGTTTAAAATGTCGATCACTTAAAATTGTGAAAATAAGGTAGTTTTGCATTTAAGAACATCAAGAATGCAACATTGTGCATTTAATAGACGATAAAAGCATTACCCGTACCAGGAAGCTGATAAGCACATATTTACTAGCTGTAAGTCTATTATAATTTCAGGTTGTAAACCTTAATTAGGATACCTTGGTAAGTCATTCTGGGACATAATTGTGAAATTATATTACAGAAAGGATGTGTTGTAAAACATGTATTTATGCTGCTTTTTTCTGCTTAGGTAACTCATTTTACAATGAATTCCTTAGACAGTCATGACACCATTCCTGGTAAACTGGGATCGGTATACATTACTGCTAAAACACAAAAAGGCAAAAAGATGTTAAATATCGACAGGTATCAGTACTATCTGAAAAAGACTAGAGATACTAAGAATTACTGGTGTTGCACAAGAAAAGGAAAAGATAGGTGTAAGGGGCATTGTGTCAGTGAAACAGTGTGTGATAGGGTGACATTTTCATGGTCCCAATATTGCAGTTTGAAGAGGCACATGTTTGCAGTAGTATTAAGAGATGTGCAGATACAACCACTGAAGACCCATGTAGAATTGTATCTGAAGTTATGGCCACAACGTCTACAGACATTGTGGCATGTTTGCCCAATACAGATGGTTTAAAACAATGTGTTCGTAGGATACGTAGAAAAGCTAGGGAACTACATGGATCTGACCATATGTTACTTAAAGACCTAACTGCTGAGATTTTGCCACTGAAGACTGGTGTATTTGTTATACATCGTGGAGAATCTTCTCATGGGACACCACCAGCAGTAATAATGACTGAATCTAATCTTCGTATTTTCTGTGCTTGTGAGGTGATATTAATAGCTGGAACTTTTCTGCTGAGCACTCGAGAGTGTAAACAAGTATGTACTATACATTGCAGTCTGCAGGGGAGTGTTCAAGGAAAGGTAATTCCTGTTGTTTATGGTGTACTGAGTTAAAAAACGGAAGACACGTATGCTTACTTTTGGACTTTAGTACTAGACCTCTATGCACAACGTGGATTACTGTTGAAACCTACAATGGTTCTCAGTGATTTTGAAAAGGGCGCAGTTAACAGCATTATGCGTAATTTACCTGACTCTCGTGCTAAAGGCTGCTGGTTTCATTTTTGCCAAATTATTTGGCGTCACTTACAGAAACTTAGACATACTGTACAGTTTGGAAATTACATGCATTTTGCCATGTTGTGTAAGCAAATTCAGGCATTAGTCTTCGTAACACCTGAGAATGTTCTGCCAACATTTAATGATTTTTAGAAGGATATGCCTGAGTTTGGTAAAGCTCTATGTGAATTCTTTAAGCACAATTATTTATTAGGGATACCGCATATGTATGGAATGAGGAATGCCCCTACAGACCGTATTCCACCACTGTTTGATGTGGGTTTCTGGAATCAGTCCAAAACATGTACATTGGAGTATCCCTGTAGTCAGAATAGTGTTGAGTGATGGTACAGACAGCTGCAAAGTCTTTTAGGTAAAAAACAACTGTTCCTACATGATGTGTTGCATGGCATACACCTGGAGCAAAATCACATTGAAGACATAAAAACACGAGCTTTGAGTTGCCAGCCATCATCACCAAAAAGATGCCGTTTGGTTTATAAGAAAGACGTGTTCATGAAACTGTTTGGAAAGAGGGATGAGTTTACTGCATGTGGCTTTGTGGAGCTGGTAACCAAACACTGCAATTTCTAATTGCTGATAAGCAATTATAAGTGTATGATAAAGTTTAAATACACAGACATCATACACCGTTTACACTGTGCTTCTTCTGCCTTGTACTACTCAACTCTTGTTTGTTTAGTATTCCTGCAATTCTGGATATATTTCCATGATAATGTCACTTTCTATTTGCTTGTCACTATCGGGTAGGGTTGCCACCTTTTCAAATGGCCAAAGTGGGACATGATTGGTACAGACATCAGATTTTACAGGCTGACACATACCCACGGCCAGTACAAAGGACAGAACGTAACTGTTTTGCCTACAGAAAAGCATATTCTTGTAGCATTTTAGTTGCTTATTCTGTTTCTCATAACATTTAGGTATTTCAGATACAGAGTAACTGTTTAATGCAACTATTACATAAAATATAAGAAATACTTTTGTCCTAAAATCTCAGGACATTTGCCATGTTTACAATTACATGTCAGGACACAACTGCCCAAAGAGGGATTGTCCCTCGCAAAGTGGGACAGGTGGTAACCCTACTATCGGGTGGTTTTACTTCACATGTATATGGACTGAACAGCATGGAAGCACTATAACAACAAGGGATGTACTGGATTTACTCGTTGCACCAGAAAGTTAAGCGTGGAATGCATAAAAAAAGAAAAAATACACTAGTGCATTTGGAATGTTTTTATATGGTTTATATTGCTCGTTTCACTCTCTAGGAACTCACAGGATCTCTGAAATGTCGAATTTCAACATTAATATTAACAACAAGCCTTCAATATCTCCATGTCAATCATCTGATCTATTTAATATTCATGAAGATGATCAAACACTTCGCACATATCAGTGGTCGTACTTCTTACTGTCACGTTTTTGATAGTAATCCCTCCGCTGCTGTTTAATCTCCAGATTCATTTCCTTCACTTATTTTTCACTTAACATTTCCTTATTGTTTAATAATAATAATAATAATAATAATAAAAATGACAGTGTCTTTGCCTTGTGTCCAGAGTGTTAAAATAGACACTGCAGCTACAATCCTAAACTGGATTAAGTAGTTAATTGGAGAATGAATGAATAAATGAAATAACTTTATAAGTAATACACCAGCAAATTTAGCCAGAGGCATTTATCATGATTTCCACGCTGTCTTTCTTTATTGTCTACTGCTCATCTTACCGTTGCCCAGTCCAAGTAAACAGCTAATGTGTTCAGGAACTTTGTAAAACTCACTGTAAATTTTTTATTACAATGCACAGTCGCCCAGTCTATACTCTTTAACACCGTATGAATTTACACGTCAGAGTGCTATGTGTTTGCAGCACATTTGCTTCACGTGTGCTTTATTAGGCTATCCAACAGTTTATAAGCTAGTGTTTCCTTAAACCTGGAAATGTTTTACTGCATCAGAAACTAGTTAATGATATATTCTGCCAGAACAATGAATGCTGATATAGCAATAATTTATTTTTGAATAGCTTGTTAACGTTTACATTTCCTTTTTTTCTAAAAGTGGTTTAACTGAAGTTGCTTCATTTAGACGCATTTCTCTTTTGGAGTACAAAATGCACTAGCATTGCTATTTATGTTTGCTTTGCAACAAAGGACTGTTAGTGACTCCTCCTTATGAGATACTGTTTTATGCTATAGACACTTAAATATTTATATTTAGGGCCATATTATTTCTACATTTAACCAAATTATTATTTAAATCCCATTGATATGTATCTTTATTAAATTCCATAATTCTCTTGTTGAAATGTTTGCTTATTTTCTAAATGTAATGTGCATCATTGTTGGTGCTGAGGTAAGAATACTAAATGTATTCTGCTACTGACAATGTACTATCACATATACCTTAAATCCATAATGCTGTTCTCGTTATAACATTCCCCCGGATTCAGTAAACTTCCATGCAGGAATAGCTTATTCCTGCATGGAA